>NC_091745.1:69678767-69978767 GCF_043380555.1 Nothobranchius furzeri
CAAGAAACGTGAAGTCGCCATCTTAAAAAAAACGGAAGGAGAAATTATTTTTGTGACATGCTTCTCAGCCACTAGATGGTGCCATCGGATGAGAGAAATACTATAGAAAAAGACTTTAAGCACCGGCTCTGTAGTCAGGCACATCCCCAGCCAGCCCTGTATTGCTGCAGAATTGATCATTTATGTTCCTGAATAACATCTGCATAGTAAATTCTCCAAAAATGTATTTACATTTTTTTCCCACTTAACCAGTTTTGGGCATCACGCTTACGTGTCTCCATACCAGCAGAGATGGAGAAGTATCAACTAGTACGACACATGTATTTATAAACGTCGTGCTTAAAATGAACATTGAGTGTATTTTACTAGTATATAGCTACCCTCTCATTGTGTTTAACTGCCATGGAGCCACTCATAGTGTAACACATGTATTTAATCTTTTTAACAAAAATCTTTGCCACATCTAACTGGTTTCTTTAACAATATATCTCCTGGCATTTTAATAAAACTTAAAACTATTTCCTGTAGATTTAAAATAATGACAGTCATGCTTGTTTTGGCTAAATGGGTTTTCGTTGGTTAGATCCGACTCTCATTTATACAGTTAGGGTTTGTTTTTTCCAAATCTCCACACAGTAAACCACGTATTTTTCATCTGAGGAACAAATTAATATCTGGAGGGTTTAATTATTCTTTGTAATTATAAAAAAATGGCCTTATTTTACATTGCTGAGTAATAGGGCTGGGCAATAAATCGAAAAGTTATCGTCATCGAAATTTCTGATTCTTACCAAGATAATTTTTCCCATGTCAATAAATTTGATGATAAAAAAATGAAAAGATGTGTGTAGGTTGGCAACGTTCATGTCCCTTTAAGAAGCTGTACCACCTTGAGTCACGTAAAAATGTGAGTCAACTAATACATGTGACAACCCCATCTAGTGGACATTTTAGTTCCTGTGCATGCCTGTAGTTATCGTCCATTCATCATTATCGAGGTGTAATCCTCAATATATCGTGATATTGATTTTAGGCCATATCGCCCAGCCCTACTGAGTACTAATGACAGCACATATTGATTTGAACTTACTTCCTATTTGTTACCTAATTTCTGTTATTGCACTGCAAAATAGTGGAGCAAATGAAAAATCTAATTAAAAAGAAAAAGATCATAACATCAGCTGTTTCTCTCTTGGCCTTGACTTACATATATTTTTTTCACTGTGCAGCCCAGAATATAACTCACCTCTCGTTGGCAAGTTTCCTGATCATTTTCATCTTTTCAGGCGGGCAAACTTGTTTTAATGGCTGCTTGGTTTGCCCTCTGGCACCTCGAGGCCCAAACTTTTCTTTAATGCGGTTTTAAAACACATTTTCACCCCGAAGGTCTGTGAGGAACATTTCAGCCTCTGCATGAGCTCCTCCACCCCCCCCCCCCACCCCACCCCCCAGAATTTAAATGTTTTACATTCTGTTTCTGATTGCAGGTTTCTGACAAGATTTAAAACTGAAAAAAAAAAACTGCATGGAAACTTAAATCCATCACCCCACATGGTCATGCAAAGTCTCAGCCTTTTCATGTAACTGACAGAATGTCTCAAGCAGTTTTTCCTCTCTTACACTTTAACAAGATCTCTCAGATTTCTCATGGTTTCTCTGCGTGTATTGTCATCCGATGCCCACACACCAAGGTAACTGTTAGCTCTTCAGTCTGTCTGAGCAGGCCAGTAGGTGTCTATTGTCCTCCTACACTAGGCCTGGGAGACTCTGTCAGGGTCCTAATGAGGACTGGATCTGACATGCTCTCCAAACACTGCTTCCCCTCAGCGCCCGCCCCTTCCTGCGCCTCTCTCGTGGAAATGACAGCAAAAGAGGTTGGGGCACTAGGAAGATTGTCAGCTGAATTATTGATGGGCCACAGTCCATCTGGTCAGTCGCTTCAGGGAGGACCGATTATAGATGACACCCTTAGATGGGTAAACATTTGCCGTTGCTATGAGACAGAGAAATCTCATTTATTTGGCGTGGAGAACTGGCAGCAGCTGATGAGGTCCAGCGTCCCATCATTAAAATCATCTCTCGGAATGAGAAGACAGAGACTTGCTGTGGAAGGTGGCTCGGAGATCTAACGTCTTCAGTTTCCTTTTATTTTTCTGCACAAACGAACGTGGACAGGATAAAGGCATCTGCGTTACAATCATCCATCCAGACGTGGTGTTCCTGCAGCTTTATGTAACAAACGGCATCACACAAATGAGTCACACACTGCCACTTGCTGGCTGCTTTGTTATATAGGAAGGTGATATAAAAGATAAAGCCATCCTGTAATGACCAGTCATGCTTGCAACGGTTTGTCTGTCATAGTTGTAGCAATTAGGTGTGGGGGGGTTGGGGGGGGGGGGGGGGGGGGTTTACTGAGAAGAAGCCGAAGCTGAAACGGTCAGTTTGGTGGGTCAAAAGGAGGGGTACAGCGTCTGTGGTTGTTTGGAAGATTGAAGCTGCTGTAAGTTGCTTAACAATATGACCGTAATGTCAACTATTTCAGAGCTGCCTGCTTCCAGCAGCAGCAGCAGCATAATTGAGCGACCGCCACTTGTTCGTTGTCCGATCTGATCTTCGGTGAGCACTTGAATTTCACCGCTGCTTTCTGAGAAGCCCTGATGCCTAATTTAGTGGATCTGTTTTAGCATGTACGCCTGCTTACTCTCAGGCGACGTTCTGCTGAGTAAATTATGCAGAGAACTCTTGGTTTCCGCCAACAGGGTTGAGCATCTGACGTGAGACTGCTGGTTGGGAGCGTCTGTTAGTAGACGGTTTTGAGGACATCGGTGTCGTGCTGCCAGCCTGGCGGATTGAGAGGAACTGGAGTGAAAATATACAGTAAAATCACTGATTTTAGTCATTTCCCAAAGTCTAATGCTATTGAATATGGTCTTAGAACCAGAGTCTGAGGTTCCGCTGTTTCTGAGATGGTGCTGTGACCTGTGGACTCCTCCATGCCTCAGTCAGCTCAAACCAGCAGCTTGTGAAATGAAGAAAGAAATGAGTGTGCAACAAAGGGTCTCCACCTGTCAGCCTGTCAGATCCAGCTTCAGCACTAGATATATTGGACAAGACGAGTGAAGCGGAGACTTGTAATATTCCTTTCAATCAGTGATTACCGCAGCTGGAGACTGAGACGCCTTTAACGTCTTGGTTTTATTTTGAATATTCCACTTCTCACCCATGGAAACCCATAGAAAAGGATCCTAATAATGCTCAGCATTGCTGACCAGACAAACCAGGTGCAGCCGCTGCTTGTAAGGGATCGACTTTGTGTCACCTAACCCTAATCCTAACCCCGAGACCAGAGAGTGTCTTATTATGGCCTGAGCAGAATTAACCTATCAGTCAGCAGAAGTCTTTAAATCATGTTTTAATGTTTTCTTAAGATTTAAAGGACAGATTTTTTTCTAAATCAGTTACTTATTTTTTTTTCATTTACAGTGGATATGATTATTGAGGTCACCAAGAAAATTTAGGACCATTATTGAGCAATTTTCGTGACTTTTCCAGATGAAATGCTGGCTGTTATCATTCACTTACATTGTTTATGCTAAGCTAAAGCTAACAGAATACTGCCAGATTAAGTGAATGGCTGCACTGGTTACGAAATGGTTTTTCCCACTTATCTTTATACTTATCTAGTCCAATAACTTCTGTCAATAAATGAAATCTAACTCTGGTGAGCATGGCTTCAGACTAAATTTCACTTGATGAGGGAATATCCTTTTACTGTTGCTTCCAAACTAGGCCAACAATCAAATCAAATCAAAGATACTTTATTAATCCCAGAGGGAAATTAGAGTTTCAGTACACACAATTCAGAGATCAGACATACATGGGCAAGACACATGACAAGAATTGGTGACTGTGGTCATTCGCAACCCTGAATCGCGCTAGCTTAATAGAGATAAGAGGGTTACATGAGGTTCTGGTGGAGGGGAAAAAAGGCACTTCAGAGTTACGCTCCACCGGGAGGGCAGCTTTGCACGGATGAGGTTTTTTCTTTACCTCGCTGACGTTTCCTTTGCGGCTGCAAACATCCTCAGAGCTGACGCTGATGGTGGCGTCACTTCCTACTCCGTTTATCCTTATCTGTGTTTAAAAAAGAACCAAAAATGGAATTTGAAGACAAACACAGCAAGAACGTACAAAAGAAGTTTGATTTGATTTGATTTACTCTGGAATTTTAACTGGAAAGGCACAGGTTAGAATTCCCAATCCATGACCTTCATTCTAACGTAATTATACTACAAATAACCGCTAAATGAAATATAAAAAAAAACTTTTCATGTAAAATTTAGGGTGGCAACATTTCAAAAGTGACAATTCTGATAAATTTTTTGGTAAAACAGAGTCAATAACTTTATTATTTTCATTATTATCTTTTTTAGAATCAAACATCTGAATTGTCCCTTTATGACTGTGTAATACCTTCTGTCTGAGCCTCTTGAGATTACTTGGAAGCTGGTTGGAAAATCTGCAGGAAGTCACGATAGAATCCTGTCCACAGTTGTTGTCTCACTCGGCACCACCACAGCTTAAACTCAGATTGCCCATTTTGAGAACAGTTCAGTTTAAAACACAATTATTAAAAGTAATTACAATTATCCGAGGCTGTATGGCTGACTGTAAATTCTCCCATATTTTTAGTTAATTTACAACTATTTGAAACCAGGCATTTTTATTCCAAAAAGGATAAAAGATTAATGGTTTTTGTGGCAGAGGAGAACATTTTGCACTTGAACGTTCATAAACATTCCAAATAGGAACCTTTTTTTATTTGGTCAAAAGATCATTTCACCCTTGGCTTTGAAAATCTTAAGGACAAATTTCTAAAAATCCTCCGTTGCATTTCTAGAGTTGATCATTTGTGAAACCAGACTTGATTTTAAATGAACCCATCTTACCGACGCTGCCTTTGCTGCACTTGTACCCAGACATTATGCATGCTGCCTGCATGTGCTTTGGTGTCAAAACCAGAGGACAGAATCAAGGAGACCATAAGCAGTGCTCTGAAACTGAGATGAAATATAACTTCAAACTGCAGACAGGTTTTCCACAGCCACGCTCCAGCCATTTCTCATCCTCAACAGATCAGGGTTTCAGCTCCCTTCATCTCCTACATCTCTGTGATGTGAGTAAAATGGAGGTGATATGAGCTATAAAAGAGACGAGGCTTTGTTCTCTCATTAAAAGCCCCCTTTTTACAGAGAAAGAGTCACTCTGCGAGTGGGAGATTCAAGGAAAGCCAACAAAGCTCTTTGCTGGCTGTTAAAACCCATCAGCGACCAGGCTCACAGTTTGTCATCTTATTGCCACATTATATTTCCACTGTGCATGTCACCTGTCTAGTCGGGCTTACAAGAGTGTTCTAAATACGAAGCAGAAAGGAAAAACAGGTGAGACAGCCTGTTGAACCAAGTTAGGAGTTGGGTCAAAAATATTGAAAAGAGTCCAAATCCCCTGAGTGACTGAGACACCTCGGCATGAGTCATCATTAGAATAAGAACACCGGTGGTTTTTTAAAATGTTTTTGTCACATTTAAAATAAAAGCTGGCTTGGTTGTGTGGTGAAAATAAAAAAGAACCGTGTAGGGTGTGCTGTAGTGTTTTGCTGTTACATGTTGTTGTAGTAAAGGGCTGCATCGTGGCGCAGTGGTTAGCACTGTTGCCTCGCAGCACGAAGGTCGCAGGTTCATAACTCGCCTTTCTGCGTGGAGTTGTGTGTTCTCCCCATGCATGCGTGGGTTTTCTCCGGGTACTCCGGTTTCCCCCACAGATCACAACATGCCCTATAGGTAAAAAAATAATTGTAAGTCGCTTTGGGTAAAAGCGTCTGCTAAGCACATAAACATAAACATAAATCCACTCATGTTTAACGGAAAGGATGAGATTTTCCTGGAACCTTTTTTACCGTATTGGTTGAAATGCTCTCCACATGCTAATGTCCAGCCATTAAAATACATTTATTGTTAAATAAATAAAAAATTAGAATAGGGAAAACTTCATCCATTCATTGTCTCATACTAATGACTGTATTCTAAAACTGCCCTCTGACCGCCCCTCCCCTCTCTGCACATAGCCCTCTATGTGCACAAATGGCGCTTTCTCGACTTGAAGCAGCTGAACAGGAAGCGAAGCCAAAAGCCTGGCTGCCTAATGTAGCAGGCTGAGTTCTCCATTCAGTTTGTGTTTTGTATTTTCTGATAAGAATCTGGTTCTGTTCTTGTTGGGAAACATTTAGGTGACGGACCCGTTGTCGGTCAACGCAGCCTGTCCTCTTCCGGCTGGTAAAGCAACGTGCATGTGTGCGTAGAGCCATCCAAGATGAGAAAGCAGACCGATCTTGAGGACATTTGGATCGTGTCCTGGAATTGTGGACCTGTTTGTTAGTAACACTGAGCTGCGGTGATTTTGAAGTTAAGAATAAACCAAGAAAGCTAAAATCTGCCTTGTTTTTCATCATTAAAAACCACACGATATTAGCTAGCATGCAACATTTTAAAATGGTTTTGTAGATAGATTATGGTGGGAGTTGTGCAAGAAAAAGTGCCAACAAAAAGCCTGGCAAGCCATCTTATATTTTTAAATATATATAATAATTCAATTAGAGATATATAGTGCTTTTCTAGGCACTCAAAGCACTTTCCATTATTCACACACTCTCACATTCACACACTGCCGGTGATGGTAAACTACCACATAGCCACCGCTACCCTGGGGCAGTCTGACAGAGATGAGTGTGTGTGTGTGTGTGTGTGTGTGTGTGTGTGTGTGTGTGTGTGTGTGTGTGTGTGTGTGTGTGTGTGTGTGTGTGTGTGTGTGTGTGTGTGTGTGTGTGTGTGTGTGTGTGTGTGTGTGTGTGTGTGCCTGCTCTGTCTTCTCGATCCCCAGTGAGTCGTGGAGGATGGCTGCTTATACTGAGCCAGGATTCTCTGGAGGTTTCTTCCTGTTAAAAGGGAGTTTTCCTCTCCACTGTCGCTGCATGCTTGCTTAGTATGAGGATTGCTGTATAGTCACTGACACTAGTCAGTGACTTGATGCAATTTGCTGGGTTCCTTATATAGGAAACATTATTTCTGATTGGCTTAATGAACTGTGAATTGGAATGTTTATTATGTGAAGTGCTTTGAGACGACTCTTGTCGTGATTTGGCGCTATATAAATACAATTGAATTGAATTGAATTGAATGAGGCTACCATTTTGCACCATTGACCCCTCTGACCTCCATCAACCATGGACCCAACAGCAGCATACCACTGGCGGGAGCTAGAGTTGTTCCCTCCAACCTCCGATTGCAAGACAACCCGCTCTACCACCTGAGCTACTGCTAGCTACGACCCACAGAAACCGCTCAATAATGGTGCAAAAGCTACTGTTGTCCTTCAGACTTTTTCCACACACATTTGGACAACACTAGGACCAACACCGCTACAGATGTCTGTCAACAGGGCAATGCGCTATACACTGCCAAAGAAGAAGCATATACATATTTTTGGAACAAAGGACTTCAGTAACTATCTGCTCATGTCTCAAAGAAAAGTCTGTTGTTTTCCTCCTTCGCAGCTCTGGAGAGCTGTGATTGGCAAGACATAAAAAGGCACAGGTCAATGGTAGACCTGCTGAGGCTACAATCAACCTGCTGAGCTAAATCTTTTGTTACTGCTACAGTTGGTCTAGCTTTTTGAGCAAAAACGAGTCCAAAACGTAAAATGATGTTATGTTTTTTGACAGCATCGGTTGCGTCCGGTGTCGTAACATTTTCTGTAACCATCAGATTCTGTGACTCTTGCGGCGGGGAGCCTGAAAAAGGGGTTTGAATCTTAGAGTTGTTATTTTTCAAATGTGGCTTGCTTGAATGGCTTTTTCCAAGAAAGGCATGCAAACTTTACTGAGTACTATTTCATCCTAGCAGTAACAGTACTTTTACATGGAAGGCTATACTTTCAGAATCATAAATGGAACAAAACTAATGATATTACTTGAGCTGTTCTTAGATCTCTACACTGGTTACAGTAAACTACAGAACAGACTTCAAAGTGCTACTACTAGTTTATAAATCATTCAATGGGATGGGACCAAAATACATGTCCGATCTCATTCTTGTATACACGCCCAATAGGGCTCTGAGATCCCTTGGAAACAATCAGCTGGTAGAACCTCGGGTCAGAACAGAACAAGGCGGAGATGCTTTTAGTTACTTTGCTGCTCACATATGGAATCAGCCTCCCCTTGACCTCAGATCTGCCCCAACCCTAGGGTTGTTTAAATAAAAACTAAAAACCCTAATGTACTCATCAGCCTTTAAATGAATTGTTTGTTTTGCTGCGTCGTCTCCACTGTAATCTGCGCTGTAACCTTGTCTTCTCCTTCAGCTCTAAACTGTAATTCCATTTGTGTGTTTTAATTTGTCTTTTTATGTTGTTTTTCCTGATAATTGTAAAGCACATTGAATTGCCTCTGTGTTTGAAATGTGCTCTATAAAAAAAGCTGCCTTGCGCTGAGATAAACTGTTAGAAGCCAGTATTTGAATCAACTCGAACCCGGAATTGGTGCATCTCTAAATAATACCGTTTGTTGCTGATGCAATATTTCTTGTATACCCATTGATCATTTTAGCTTTTCTCGTGTTTGGTACTGTTTTTTTTTAGCTTTAACAGAAAACCTAAACCGATGACCGTTAATAAAGCATAGGTTCTCCTTACTTCCCAAGTGGAATCAATACTCTGAGCTTAAGTGATGGGGCCACGTGGGATTCGCCCAAACTTGACTTATTGTTTCTGCTTTCCCAAAACTGTTTGCTGAGATTAGAGAAAATATAGACCGGATCACAATGAATCAGCTTTTCAGCAAGCAAACGCCAGACTGAGAAATGATGTACGAAGGAGTGCACGGGCCCAATTTCTCATGAGCTTTATTTTCTGAGGCGGGAGCCGAGAGGTTCCACTGGTAAATAGAAGTGGCAGACAAAGAAAAGTTTCTTTTCTCTGGGCTCTGATGTTGTTTGCTGTGGGACAGATGACATGCATGCCCGATGAGTGTCTGTGGCAGTTAAGAGCTGATAGAAACCCCATTTGCGTCGAGCCTCCCATTCTCAAACCTACAGAGACTTCCAACTAAAAGAAACGATGGCGACCCGTCGCCCGTCACGTTGGATCAATGCTGCTCTTTGCTGAGGTCCTTCGATCTTCCAGAGAGCTTTAAAATAAATCCTGTGAACATAACCGACCTAAAACCTGCTTTTAGCCTAACTTTACTGCTTAGAGAAGTGGGAGGTGCAAACACATAAAGTGCATTTACAGCAGCACTTGAGTGATGATGCTGGTGTGTTGGAGGAGGCGCTGAGTGAGGCTGAAGAGACCAGCGGCATGTCAGGGTAGGCAGATTTATAAACACTGCTTTTAATTTAGCGTCTGTGCTGCATACAGTAAATCACAGAGTAGATGCCAACCAAAGCGCTTTTACTGTAATCAGTCAACTCGTTTATAAACACGCTAACAAGAATAAACGACTGCAGGATAATTGGCAACCTTTGTTTCACGTCTGTCTGTTACTTAATGCACCGCAGGCAGTTCATTTAAATGTGAATGATTGCATGAACAGAACGATATTACAGTGAGTTAGAATGATGCACGTACTCCACAAGGGTGTGTGTGTGTGTGTGCACCTGTGGGAGATGCGGCTTTCCAGAGCAGCAATGGTGGTAGAAAAGACTGATGAAGAGAGATGAGAGGAGGCAGCGGGTCATTACAGCTCACTTTGATAAAATAGAGGAGGAGCAGACTCCAAAGAGAGTGCAACACACACACACACACACACACACACACACACACACACACACACACACACACACACACGCGCACACACACACACGGACATCAAGGCTGTGGCTGCTCTGTGTTCCCATCTTTTTTGCTCCTGGTTGACAACTGGAACAATAACATCTAAAACCAGGACAGGAGCAGCGACTCCAACAGAATGAATCAGGTTTAGTTCCAAGTCTCGTCATTAGCTGTTAGTATTTATATTTTGATTTAAACTAAAATCCAAACCATGATTCAAATGTGATGTTACATTAAAGAGCAAGTCACCCCCTACCAGATTCTTACTCAACTCCCACTTCCTGTTTGAAAAATGCAACAAATGCCACTAACAAATACACACACTCACGACATTGTGACATCATAATGTACCATCTAACATCATAGTGTACCTCTTAGCCAATAGCGATGGCATATTTGAATTCAAATGCTGTGCAGAGTTTTTACCTGACAACGGCACAACACTGACCGTTTTAGGCAGAATATTTAAATTTTAACTAAAAAGAACTAAAATGCTGAATTATTGACTACATTGGCCAACAGCACGATCAGACACTCATTTATATGGTTTATCAGCAAAAAAATGTTGATTTGGAGTGACTTGCTCTTTAATGTTTGGAGGTTTATGATACGATTCTGGGGAAATATTAAATGTATTTTTAACTGGATATTTAATAATGATCTGTTTACTTTATTTTTAGTTTAAATGATTCAGCTATTTTATATTTAAATAAATTCTCAGGATTGTGAAGTTTTGACATAAATCTGAAAATATTGAAACTTTCTTCAGCATTCTCACCCTTCTAGACTTTAGAAATAAACAATTTTTAAAGAAAATGAATGATGAATACATTTAACAGCATGCTATTAAATAAATTTTACTTTTCTTGATGACTAATCTTTAGTTTGGAAATATCATGATTTAATTTTAATTTTAGTCTAAAAATTATGCAATTTTTTTTTCAATATTCTGATTTTGTATGGGTAAATAATGACACTTTGACATTTTGACTGATTTCTGGCGCCATTTAAACATTTTTTCTGATATTTCAACTTAATTCCAAAGATTCTTCCTGTTTTACCCTGACATTCTTACTTTCATTTGGAAATAATATTTTAATTCACAAAATCTCTGTGACCAGATTACATGATGAAAATGACATATAGTGTTCAATTAAACTCAATTTGGTTTACTTACATAGCACCGATTCACAAGAGCCAAGGCACCTGATAAAGTAAACATTTCAATTGAATCAGTGCATTGAGTTCAGTTCATTATGCCAACTAGTTAAAAGTTTTCTATGTGAGGAAACCCAGCAGATTGCATCGAGTCACTGACTTGTTGTGTCAGTGACTTTGCAGTTTTCCTCATACTAGGCAAGCATGTAGCGCCTGTGGGGAGGAAAACTCCTTTTAACAGGAAGAACCCTCCTGCTGACCCTGGATCAGTATGAGAACTCATCTGCCATGACTGTGTGGGGCTTTGAGAAGACAGCAGACACGCACATAAAAAAAGATGGACTAGTAGTAGTACTTTCTTGAAGGAGTGGTTGATTTGTTTAATCCAGATACATTTGCAGTGGTCTCTAGTATGAATTAACATACTGGTGCAACTTTTCTCTGACCTAAAAGTCACCCACATCTTCAGACAGCAGGTTTTGGAATCTTATTTCCTGATATTTGGACATCTCGCCTCAGATTGGATAACAGCAACATGACTCTACCACTGACTTGCAACATGGATGTTTTATCTCCACAATAACACAAGCCTGGAGGAGTTCTGCTGTGTGGTGGTGTTGCTAATGCTAATGGTTAGCTTCTACTAGCAGAGACACAAGTCACGTTTACATGCACCAAATTTCCCCAATCCGATTCAAATTTCGGTTGATCCAGGAATCCAGAATCTCTGTTTACATAGACACTAGCTAAAATGATCCGATCATGCCGTGAGTTTATATGCACCAAGTATTCGGTCAGATTAAATAGGTTGAGCATGAGCAGAGTTGTCTTTCCCGGAAAAAAAGTAAACAAACATCATGAAACGAAATGAAAATTGTAAAAACTTCCAGCTTTCCTGATTCGTTTAATCATTTTAATGATTTTATTTTGCTCGTAGAAGTTACGTTTTCTTCAGTAAATAACTGCAGGTTTACGCTTTGCTGCGTTTTATTGTTGACAATATTAAAATAAGGGAGGGTTAAGCTTGGTTTTTGCTTGAGGCATTCACTTTCCGCTTGGTGATGCGGCTCGCGGATGGAACGCGCTTCACAACTTGCAGCGTTTATGGTTCATGGGGCTTGTCTCTGCGGTGAGCCAATATTCTCCCAAACTGTAGGGGGCAGCATGGAGCTCTACGGCATGCATCCAACACTACGCCATAGTAGAAGTAGAAATTACTGTTTACCATGGCATTCCAGCATTTTTAACAGCGTCCTCGTCTTTTCCAACAGTGCGAGCTATTTCTCTCCAAGAATTATTAACATGTTGATCACGGTGATCTTTGAGAGCTGAATCATACAAAATTCTGTATTTACAAACCTCTGCCATACTAGTTCTTGCCAGTCCGCCATGTTTTTCCATGTCCGGCCATCCGCGTGGTTTGAAAATTTCCTAGGTGCGCTGTGCGGAAATTTTGGGCCGTGCGGAGGTGCGGTGGAGGGGCGTGGTTGTTAAAATGACGCAATTTCGCCGCGTGGAGCCATGCGAACCTCGCAGACGCATCAAGCATAAACCAACCTTTATCCTCGTCTCTGCCTCTTGATCAGCTGGTCCGCGGGTCTGACGTGACGGCTGTGCGCAGAGTGGGGGTGGGGGGTTCAGATTCATGTTCTGTTACTGAGCTCTGTTGTGGCTTATTATTAATAAAATGTGACAATCAGCTGAAACTGTTGAGAAAAGTTGGTTCAAACGAAATAACGGGAGATGTTCAGAAAGTCTGGAAGCCCGTGTTCATCATGTGTTCATCATGTGTTCATCATGTGTTAAACGAACCACACATCTCATCTGCGTTAACATGTTTTTACACAGTCACCCATAACATTTAACTGTTTTTCTACTGAACATCTGCCTCCTTAAACCCAAACCAGGTCTGTGTAACCGATGTTACCCGGTCTTCTTTAGAGCACGTCTCCATCCACCTGCTGCAGAAACAGCTGCTGCGTTCACAGAAACGGGGATCCGTGCGGCAAACCCAAAATGAATCTTCGTGTTTCCAGTACAGACTTGGACACGTTAGTGGAATGATTAGTGCAATAATCAGATTTTTATTCTACTTCCACAAAATGCAAGTTCTGGATTAGAACATTCCGATTGACATGTTTGCATGCAGAATTTTTTATCTGATTGGGCGTTCAATCCGATTAAATGTGCGCATGTAAACGTGGATTCTTTTTGATTACTGGGCAGTAAAACAACAACGGCCTTCCCCGCCGTGAGTCACGATGGATGAGTCCATGAATGCTAATTCACAGTGTGACATAGATCTGCCAGGACTTTCTGATCCTAGCGTTTCATGGTCTAGAAGCTAATGCAGGAGATAGGTGTAGGAGCAAACCTATTTAATGCTCAGTTTGATTCTCTGAGAAAACCCCAAACGGAAGAACAAGAGCGATTCACTAATATGTACCTATATATTTGATCTCACATTGACATTATCCTACTTTTATTGGTCAATTTTGTTTGTTTACTAAAACAATTAGGCTCAAATTGTTGCCCACAGATTTATTAACCGCTTTTACTGCAACATTATCCGCTCTCCTCACACCCCTAAAGCTTTGTGGAATAAATAAAATCTATTAGATCTTCTAGTGTTGCCGTATTACAGATTCACCGAAGCTCAAAGTCTCATCAAAATCACCGCAGATGACAAAATACACACTGCTAAGACTTCTCGTAGCACAATAACAGCCCTCGTAGTGATGGTCAGTGGTTCCCTCCCATCTGGCTGCAATTTAGTTTTTCAATTTTCTTCTCATCTTCAATTTATTTTCTGCCGAGTCACAGCTCTGCTGCTGCTGCACACAGCCTGTCTGGTCCTGCTTTGTCTTTGACCCTGTTTCCACTGTGTAAACCACACACACACACACACACACACACACACACACACACACACACACACACACACACAATGTTCCGTCTCATATGAATTTTCTCCCTTTATGTCTCACCTCTGCTCTGCTTCCTCAGATATCTTCTTTGTCATTTTTTTCTGCTTGGAGAATAAAGATTTTGTCGCTGACAAGTCCAGCTCATAAAACTGAATAAGACTTTTCTTCTGTTAGTCAAAATGCAAAAAAAATAAATAAATGAAACATCTATGAGATCACTTTTATTCCTGCTGGACTCGTGTTGTAGCAAGATTTGTGTTTTACATAACTAGATTTAAAAAGGAATAAAAGAAACTGGAGGGAAAAGTGTTTGTAGCTTTTCATTCCCAGCCTGTCAACATGGATTTTATTTTAATCTGGGTTTAGACAAGAGGTACGTTTGTAATTATTTATATGTGAGATGTAGGGAAGGTATAGTTTATTCACAAATATGCTTTCCTTTGTCTTCTCAGCTGTTTAAGAGTAAAGCTGTGGAGCTGGGGGAAAAGCTACTGCCTGCCTTTAGCACACCGACAGGAATCCCCAGAGGAGTCATCAACCTGGGGAGGTGAGTTTCTGCACCAGGCCTCCATCTTCTTCTCTGCACAAAATGTTGTTTAGATTCACAAAAGAGGTTCAATTTCATTGTTTTTTAGTTTTTTTTTTATTTTATTCAATAAAAATCCAGTTTTTAGAACTTCTGCTGCACAAAAGCTTTCTAAAAGTTCACCGATCAGCTGCAGCCTTACAGCCTGGCTTTCTGTGTTTATCAGCTCCTCAGTAAATCATACAAATAATATTTCCACGCTATTAAATACATAATGTTGACTTTTTATTTGTTCCAAGTCATTGCCTATCTCTTTTAAAATCTCTGTTGACATGGTCTTGTTAATGCCACAGTCACGCCACACAATTTCAAGCTATTTTCTTTTTACTTTTTTTTTATCAATTTCCCTCTGGGATTAATAAAGTATTTTTGAATTTGAATTTAATTGAATTAAAAGCTGTCTGGCCGTGAATTTTTGCTTTTGTCCTCGTGCGTTTGGGGGTTATTTTTTCTTTTTCTTTAAAGCTGTGGAAAACTTGTTTACTCAATACATTTGCAGTGGTCTCTGGTAGGAATGAATACACTGAAAGCCGTACTCAGGGCAAAAAAGCCCAGAAACACTCATTTCAGCACAGACAAGTCTGCTTCATCAGAGGAGGGGTGTTTCTCAATGCCAAGGCGCCTGGCCTCACAAGACACGCCATGCGAGGCCAGGCACCATGCTTACGAGGACACGGTCCTTCCTTGGTCAAAGAAAACGGTTAAATGTAACAGACTTGCATCACGTGACCGCGGCTTCTATGGCGGTCACGTAACGTCACGTGACACAGGAGATAACGTTATATTTTATACGTATAAGTTTCAATATAAAAATATAGCGACCTTTTACTAAATTGTGTATAAATTGGTTAAATCAAATATGTAAGTGAGTTACTACCCGCTAGCCACCGAAACTGCAACTACTAGCATCTAGCCAACCATAGCTAACTTCTTTGGATCTAAAAAATACATTTCAGATATCAGCCCAATAGCTACAATTAGCTGACTTACAGTTAAACTTGAAATTTCCACCCGAAGTAGCTGCCAGCATCTAATCTGCCAACCTTTTGAAAATACTGCGGTGTATTCTGGGAATTTTGTTACCAAGGCTAGGCTACAAGACACCTCCCGTGTGTCCTTGCTCAGCTAGCTAAACAGCTAACAAACAGAGAACAGACGCCTCGGTAGAACATGAACATTGGTGGGTCCTGATGACGTATCTCCTAGGCAACTGGGGTGGGACCAAGCCATCAAGGCAAGGTTCCTTGACATTGAAAAACACCCGAGAGCTTAACACGGCAGCATCTTGAGTCTTATTTCCTGATATTTGGACATCCCACCTCTGATCAGGGGCGTAGCACCAAATTCTGGGCCCTAGGTACAAGTCTTCCAGGTGGGCCCCCATGCTCAATTACTCAATATCTCTCTTACACATTTTTTGTCATGCTATAAGACAAGATAATAAATATGATCCTAGTTTAACCTCGATATTGAGCAAATACAAATGCCAAAATAATAAAAGTGAAATGCCCAGCCCCAGACTTCACATATAATTATTTTTATTTGCCAACAATGTGTTCAAACAAAAATCCTGGAATTTATTTTCCAGTAAATGCCCACTGACGGGTCTTCATGTTAGCAAAATCACTTATGAGATCTTTAAAGTCCAGTCCTTTGGCTAATTGGCTTTCAATAGAAAGAAGAGCTAGGCTGTTCAGTCTATCCTTGGACATTGTTGATCTCAAATAATTTGTCACCATTTTCAGTTTGCTAAAAGCCCGTTCACCCCCAGCAACAGTCACAGGTAGTGTGCAAAATATCCTCAGTCCAATACAAACTTTTCCAAAAATGCTCTGTAATTGCATCCTGTATGGCATTAAGCAGCTCAAGAGGAGACCGAATGTGTGGGAATGTGGCACCATATATTGTTCTCAGGTGTAGCATCTCATTCCCAAATTCAGCTGTGAGATCCTTGTAATATTTTCTCATCAGTGCCTGGCATGATATCTTCATCTGCTCTTCAGTCATGTTTGTCATGGTTCGTGATGTTAAGCTTTGCTAATACTGATATATCTTGATATATTAAATACATATGACATGAAATAAACCAGGTTCTCTCTGTGAATGTAATGTACTCTAAATTTTATAATCCCTGCATTATCAGCCAAATTATAAGATTGTCCGTTTTCAAGATCAAATATAAAGAAATTTAAAATAGGCTTAAAATATCTAACCAAGTCAATAACAATCCTCTAACACCAGTGTCATCATGCTATATGAAAAACAGTGGCAGCTTCACATTCCTGAGATTACCACGAATCCATCGATACCAAGTTTGTCCTGGTCCACGACTGGGAAGGAGCTGAAATATCCACACAGAGTGAACCCGTTTTTACTGCGAGGTCCGCGAATTAATTGGCGGCGGCCACCCGCGATAATAATTCTGGTTAATATATATATATTAATTAGTGTTTTCACTGACAACACTAATTAATTTATATTTGATCTTGATGGTGAAACTAAAGGCGTTTAACACTGAACACCTAACATGAATGCAGCTTCTGAGAGCTAGCTAATATCAGCTAAAACCGTGTTCTGCTGCTGCTGCTCACCTTCCTTCTACTTGCTTCTGTTCAATTAACTTTTCCTCCTTCTCCTTCTTTTCTTTTCTTTTCTGGAAGCCAGATTTCCCTTTCTTGGGAAAAGACATGACTGACTCTCCTGCCTCCAGCTCTGGCTGTCGGCATCTGCGATGTGTCACAGCTGTACATGCGGCTGTGCAGCCCCTGGCTGCGGGTGTGGACTAAACCACTTTGCACATTTTTAAGGGGTGATAGATGCCTCAGAGATTATTCAGTTATTATTTTTAAGGCGAAATTCTGTTTCTTAACCTCTTTATCCAGGTAAAGGGAAGTTTATTAAGACATTAAGTAAGTTGGGGGGAAAAAACAACAACAATAAAACATTTTTATTCAAAGCTGTCTCAGGGCCCCTCCCTGCAGTGGGCCCTGGGTAAACGGTACCCTTTCCCCCCCCAGTCCGACGCCCCTGCCTCTGATTGGATAACAGCAATGCGACTCTACCACTGACTAAGTTTGCGCTGCGACATGGATGTTTTATCTCCACAAATAACACAAGCCTGGAGGAGCTTCTGTCATGTGGTTGAGTTGCTAATGCTAATGGTTAGCTTCTGCAAGCCAAGATGTTCTCTGCTGTTTCTGGACGCTAATACAACAATAGCCTTCCCCATCGCGAGCCAAAATGGATGAGTCCAAACGACTGCTTGACGTAGATCTGTCAGGATTTTCAAATCTTAGAGTTTCACGTCTATTTTCAGAAGCTAATGATAGATGGAGGAGACTATTTTCATTTTCAGCCTAGATAAAAAACTCAGTGTGACTGATTTTAATCAGAAATAATCATAAAACATAGTTTTCCAGTGAACCACATCTTTAAACAGAAGTAAAGAGTTTCTTTAAAGTTTTCCTATTTTTGTTTTTTATAAGGAAATGACACCAAAATCAGAACTACGAAATTCGACAAGCGGATGAGTCTGATAAAAAGTGTGTTACTGACTTTGACAGGACAAATGTCTATTGGTTAATTATCTCCATGCAGTGTGATTATTCTGTTGTCTTGGCAACACATCTAACAGAGCACGATGATGCTTCATCCAAACAATATGATAACACTTTATGAATTTTTTTTAATTTTATTTTGTTTACAAATCCAACCGTAGTTAGTCCTGCTCCTTTTGTCTCCTAGTCTCATAAGATACTTCCTGGCACCTCTGTCATCCACCTGCTACCAATCACATCAGCAGCCAAACTGGGCAGCTGCTGGCGGATTTAATTACCTTATTCCACAGTTAATTTCTGCTACATCACCAACATGTGCCGGTGGCACAGATGGACAGGAGGAACCATGCTGCCTATATTGTACCGCATAAAAACCAGCCAGCACACTCGCACTTTGGATTAGAGGTGAACATTTGCAGCAGGAGAACCAGACGCACGGGCGACTTCAGATGTTCCATGAATGTTGATGGAAATTTCCCTTATCTTGCCATGAATGTGGCGTCTTTCTTTAGTTACGTTGAGCTTTTTTATGTGCACATGTTAAACTGATCATTTGAGAGGAGTTCCTGTTAAAATATTAAAAACAATTATTATTTCAGCTGTTGTAGAGGTTTTAACAGGTCTAGTTTGGCAAAACAACGATGATCTAAGACCGTTTCAACTATCAGAACTTCCAGGGTAATTTTAACAGACATTCACATGCGTGCATCTCCATTTCACCATTTCAGGGGATGACGGAGTACCTGTTTAGGGGTTTGTACTCGGAAACGGCCCAGTGGAGTGACTTGGCGGGACTTGTGGTTTTATTCATGCTGATTGGTTGTAACTCAGTGAAAATGATATCGGCAGACATCTCAAAAACAAACTTCATTTGTAAAATTGAAGAGTTGGTGGTGAAGCAGAATGGAAGAAAAACAATACAAGCAGTGTTGATGCTGCTTTCAAAATCCCAGTTTATAAACTCCCAACTGCAAAAAAAAAAAAAGTAGCGGAGAGCCGTTCTCAACGCTATATTTTACGCCACTTTGTGGTCTTCAACACAGCATTTCTTCAAGTCATTGAACGCAGCTTTTTATGTCACACAACAGCTCTCTAGTAGTCCCCTAAGGGAATTAAACTGTGGTGTGACCGAATAAGACTTTTTTCATTTAAGAGGTCCTTCACTGATAAACTATTTTTTTGCTTATTAATTTTGAAAACGATCGCTCGCTTTGAGTTTGTCATGCAGGCTGGATGTGAAAATTGTTTCCTACACCTATTGTCTGCATTAGCTTCTGACAGAAAGTAGACGGTTAAACGATCTACGTCTAGGGTTGGGCATTGAGCATCGACTGGAACCGGGACTGACTGTCAGTTTTTCCCAGAATTGTTCAAATTTTTTATTTTGATCGATTCCCAGTCCGCCAACCGGAAAAAAAATCTGCGGTTGATCTCCGTGAAAACAAAACATGATCTACAAATTCTGATCAATGCCTTTCAGAGCCGATCGTACCTGCTGTCTGTCGCTTCTACCTTGCAGGCTGCAGAGACCCTGAGTGCAGCATAAAATACAAATTCAGGTTGAAGTGCAGATTATTTCATCAAGTAAGACCTTTAGTTAGTTTGCTCATTTAAACATGTAATGTTTTTGGGTCCTGCCTCTTGAAATAATTGAAATTAGGAATTGATAGGAACCAGAATCGAAAGGAGGAATTGGAATCGGAACCAGAATGGTTCAAATACAAACACTGCCAACCCTATCTATGTCACACTGTCACTTAACATTCATGGGCTCACCCATCTTTACTTGCGACTGGGAAGGCTGTTGTTGGTTTAGCGCCCAGGAAAGAGCAGAGAACATATTGACTAGTAGAAGCTAACCGTTAGCATTAGCAATTCCACCACACAGCATAACTTCTCCAGGCTTCTGTTATTTGTGGAGATAAAACATCAACGTTGCAAGTCAGTGGTAGAGTCACATTGCTGTTATCGAGGCAAGATGTCAGGAAATAAAACTCTAAAACCTGCCGAGTGAAGCTCAGCTGTTATGTGGCTCACTTCTAGTTCCTGGAAATGGTGCATCAGTGGATAGCTGAGAAAAGACATGCTTTTGTTAACGAGGAGAAGATGAATGGTTTCTTGTCATCCACCTGCTGCTCTGCGACTCCACGTAGATTTTCTGATGGATTCCTCATAAACAAAGAATCACATATGACTCGAACCAGTGCTGCTAATGATGCATCATCCAAACTTGTAATGGGTGCATTCATCAGAGTGCAAACTCACACGTCTGACACTTCTTCTCTCTTCCACACCTCCTCCTCCTCCTACTGATAAAAATTCAACCCAATTAATTATCCGGTATCTGATATCCTTCGAAAACTCTTAGAGGATCCGAGAGGTCGTTCTTTCAGCCCAGCCCGGTTTTCACTAATTACATGTAACTGAAACAAACGTTCACAGGAGATACACCAGCTAATAAATGACGTCCTACATGACTCATCACTTTCATACACACTTTTGCAAGTTTGAATTTCCTTGTAGAAAAACTTCACGGAAACATCAATCTCATCATGCAGTTATAAATAATAGATGACAAAGGTTATTCCAGAGGCCGATTTGTTTATTTTTTAGCAGAAAAAATATAATTGGCTTGAGGTCTTTTTGCTCATTTCATTTATTTATATTTTTTGGTGTCTACGTGAGATACTGTTTTTTTAACTACCAGGAAAATTATTATGTTTAAAGAAGATGTGTTTTAAATAAGTTGTTTGAGCTTAAAGAAACAAACTTTCCACCATATTTGAGTATCTCATATTTTGCACATGAATGCAACAATCATATTGGGAGGAAGGTCACATTGAAACAGATTTTATTCCCAGCTGGCTCGAGGGTTGTCAGATTTTCTCCTTTTACAATGGCCAAAGATGAAGATAGTTACTGTTATTAATCTGAGTCCACAGGGCCGCAGCACCGGCATTTGTAATTTGACACCAGCCAGCATCTTTACTAAATGCAGCTGCATTTTGTGAAGATCCTACGTTAGTAACAGGAGCGACCTAGAAGCTATTTCTTTTACCTCAAAGAAAGCCACAGCATCTTTTTATTTTACTCTAATATCGGGCAAAGAAGGCTAGATGCTAACTCTTTGCTAATAATGCAAACGGTAAATTTGAAACAAATAGTCTGCACTAAAAATATCTCAAGCTACTAATTCAATTAAGACCAACTGGATGTTAAAGTGAAATGTATGTATTTATACTTATCAACCTACTGTGTATGGGTAAATTAAATATATATATATATATATATATATATATATATATATATATATATATATATATATATATATATATATAAATGATTTAACTCTTTGACTTTTTTATCTTTGTGAAGTGCCTCGTGATTTTTATCTTGAGGCACTTCTTTGTCGTCTTCTTCTTCGTCATCTTCTTTTTCGTCTTCTTCACTCATCATCTAAAACCTTCTTGTACTGAGCCGTAACTGGCAACATCCATGAAAGTCACAGAACAGTAGTGAGAAAGTGACTCATTTGTTTTGAAAATGGGCTGCAGTATCCACATTTGACCACTAAATGTCATTGTTATTCTTACATACTGTACCTTTAAATCAAATTACTGGAGGTTTTAACCTGCTCTAAAAAGTCAACCATATTTGTTTCTCAAGATGAAAGCCTCCTCTCAGAACAGGGATTTAAAGATGCTATTTGTTCTACGTTTTGATGTTGCCTGCCATGCTAACGCCACCTACTGTTTCTCCACTTCTCTTCATATCACTTTTCAGTGTTTTTCTCTGGCAACACAAACCCAATGACTCAACACAAACCAGAATTTGGGGTATAAAAGAAAATGTTACAGATCTAGTCCTGACATGGGGGTCGTGGGGAGGCGTTTCTGTGGTTAATCCTTGATACTCACAGTCAACCTGTTTGAATATCATCTCTGTTGCAGTGGGACCAGTTGGAGCTGGGGCTGGGCCTCAGCCGGGAGCAGCATCTTGGCTGAGTTTGGGACTCTTCACCTGGAATTTGTGCATCTGACTGAGCTGTCGAATAATCCCATCTACAAAGAAAAGGTTCCACACATCACTAGACTGTAGTGACGACACAGTTCATGTTTCTATTTATAAAACCATGGTGGTGCTTGAGTTAAATGGTGTTTCGTTGCAGGTGATGAACATCAGGAAGCTTCTGAATAAGATAGAGAAACCTCATGGCCTGTATCCAAACTTCCTCAGTCCTGTCAGTGGCAACTGGGTTCAGCGTAAGTACCACAGTTAGAGGAGGGGAGTCAAACTCACATTCACAGGGGGCCAAGTCTAAAATATTATCCTAAATCAAATCACGCTTTTGTTTCAAATTTGAACCTTTAAAACATATCCTGTGCCTGTTGATGACATCACACTATATGATTGGCTAGATGTACAACTTACGAAGTGACGTTACCAATAGGCCTGGGAAGATAACAAGTTTTGCTGGACGATATATTGTCCAACAAATTATTGACGATAAACAATATTATTGTCGACATTATCTAAACCAAAATAACCACTTGTGTAATGTTAATATATCACAATAATGCAAGTACACCCTTTAAAATGCAACAATTACACCTTTATTTAACATTGGGATGTCCAGAACCAGAACTTCTAAATAAATAAATAAACAAATAAACATAAATAAATAGGCAAACAAACAAATACATAAATAAGGACTTTCACTCTCTGTTAGAAAATATTGCACCAAAAACAATAAAATAGACCCTGTCTCTCCAAAACAATAAATGCAATGGCCTATCCAGTGTCAACCACCAAAACTGCACTTCAGTAATGATAGTAAATAATAACAGAGTTGTACATTTTTTACCTGGATATATTGAGGCTGAAAAAATTGAGGTAATTTTCATCATACAATTAACTGATTTATTGATTATCGTCCTAGCACTAGTTACCACAATCAAAAACATTTAGGCACTAAGAAACACGAATTTAATAACAAAACTGCTAACTATTTCAAAAATATATGTGAAAGAACAGAATCGAAAGAGAGTTGCAATATATTCTGGCCAAGTGAGTAGTATTGCTGTAGTATGATGATGTCATTGGCAGGCGCCGGACACCAAGCATACCCAGAAACTACAGCGCCAGAAAACTACAATCGGCATTACATTCTCTCGATGGAATTAAGGACCATCAAAGTCTGAGGTTGCATGTTTTCAGCTCCACAGGTAACAACATTTACCGTAATGTTTTTTTAAAGAAGCAACAGTCACGGCAATATCAATCAATCAATCAATCAATCAACCAATCAATACTTTATTAATCCCAGAGGGAAATTAGAGTTTCAGTACACGCAATTCAGAGATCAGACATACATGGGCAAGACACATGACAAGAATTGGTGACTGTGGTTATTCGCAACCCAAGTTGCGCTACCTTAATAGAGATAAGAGGGTTACATGAGGATTGGTTCAGGTGGAGGGAAAAAAGGCACTTCAGAGTTACCCTCCAGCAGGAGTGCAGCTTTGCTCTGCAAAAAAAAAAACACCTCAACAAATATGCAACAGACTTCAGACAACACAACATAACATGAGACTCCAATAGGAAGGTGGGGGGGCTGGGATCCTGTTTCCCCCAGCGAGAGCAGCCATCTACGGCGCTCATCTACTGTACAGTCACAGGTGGGAGGTTGTGGGGGTTTTTAGTTGCTTGCAGCTGAAGGCTACCAGGGCGTCAGATTCAGATAACAAGAATTTGTTTGGGTCAGGCTGAGATAATTTTCCTCTCTGCCTTCAGTCTTTAAACTGATAATTTCCAGTCCTTCAGTGAAGCCAGTTTTGGGTTTTTAAACCTGTTCATACCGTCCGGTGACTCTCTCCGAGATGACATTCATTTTGCGCACTAATACCGGTATCGCAGCTAGAACATTGTCCAGCTTACGATTCACCTCGAGTAACGTCCCAGTCTGAGAAGTTTCCACAAGGACGGTGCTTTCCGTTGGTGCGGGTCACCCTCCAATCGCTCCCGTCTTCCCAAAGTTCCAGAAAACCAGATATCCTCCCACTTCAATCAGGAGAAATCCAGTGATCATCAGGCCGAATATCCACACGTCTTTGATGTCCTCAATGGACAGCTGGCTGAGGCATATGATCTTCCACTCCTTCCAGGAATCCAAAATATACCCCACCGGGTGTGTCCCCTGTGGACATATGGGATCCCCCTGCTCCATTCTCATTGTTGAAAAAATCTTATTGATCGCATTTAATGACCAATTTATCAAATCCATGGTTAGTGAAAATAGAGTCTTTCAGAAGAAATGCAGAGAAGCGCTCTGTGGGCAGACAGGACAAAGAGCCTTGGGAAAAAAAAGATAAGGGAGCGAAAGAGAGAAGCGTCTGTACTCCTCGAGTGCCTTGAAGAGACAAACTACCCTGAAATGTATGTACTGTCCCCTATTGGCAGGGAACTACACACTGCCACTTTACGCTTAAGCCCTAGGGTCCCCCAGGTGGGGGCTCTGTGATGTTAGTTCCTCAACAGGCCTAAAACAACCCTCACACTACAGAAGAAATAATAATAGTTTAATAATAATTCCCATCAAATTTATCAGCAAACCCAGCACTACAAGACTATCTAAACTATTTTTACCATTAAATACCATTTTTCGAGGAACAGGCTTCAAAATAGGCCTTGGGCTTAAGGGTTTAAAGCTAAGGGAAAGAGCAGCTGGGATTTGTAGTTTAACTGAGTTTTGTAAATATGACCAGGCCTCATCAAGTAGACCGGCCCTTGAGACTGACATATGTGCTGTAGATAGGAGATATATTCTGATAAAAACTCTAAGGTAAATAAAAAATATATATAATGAAAAATGTTAAAATGAAAACCTTCCTTTCCTGAGGTCGTTTGGCAATGTTACGGCTTTTATTACCCTTTGTATTTTTATATACAGTATATATATTTGTTTTCAAAGAATATCTTAGGAGCTCAGACAATTGGTCACCACACGTGTCAAACCCTCTTTTAGCTGCTCATCTGTATCTACCTAATTTCATTTTTTATCTCATGCAGCAGCCGTGGCTATATGACTCTCATTGCTCTAGGTTATTGAAATGATAATGAATTCAATGACTTCAGAAAATTGGATCTGTCCAATTTACCTGAAAGGAGGTGGATCAAAAAAATAAAAAAGTCATGAGATAACACGAGGCTGGAAGTGAAAAGGGGCTAATCGGGATGATTATGGTGGCTAATTGTTGTGGAAAGGCATGCAGAAAGCCAAACTGTGTATAAACGTCAGTGCAAAGGGAAAAAAATCTAAAGCTTTGTTTGTTTGTCTGTGTCAAGGACAAACAGCAGCACACAGACAACCTTGTGGGGGAGTCAGCAAAGGTGTTTGTGCTTGCATGAGCATCTAGATAAAGAGTCATGTGTGCCTCCTGCCAGAGATCATATTCATCTTCTTGAGTCTGAACGTGGGCTTAAGCAAGCAGGGTGAAAAACCACCATTTTTATCAGCTTCCACTGAGAATGTTTACTTTTACTTGTGACACTTTGAAAATGGAGTTTCTCTAACACGAACGGGAAGAGTATGAGTTCCCATCAGTTCAAAACCTAAAAAAGTATTTATCAGAAAACTAAATGTAACTTGCGTATACCATAGGCAGAGGTGGAAAGTAACGAATTACATTTACTCAAGTTACTATCATGCAGTAACTTTTTTGTGTATTTATATTTTTTAAAGCCTTTATACACTTTGCTACATTTTCAACCATATCCGTTACTGAGTGAAAAGAAGTTTAGGCTTAATAAATTCAAATTATTGTACAATGCAGCGTCGGAACAGAAACAGACAGCTGCATGAGCATCGCGTCTCACCCTTGGGGGGTGTAGGTGTAGACTTTTTATAATGAGGACGCTATACAGTTACTCTTTTCCTGCAATTTTGCTCAAAAACATCAGTTCGGTTCCTCTGATGCACTCGCTGTTTACCCCCTCCCTCACCTGTTGGTTGAAAGCCGAACCTTCGTGCACCGGCGTTACGTCAATATTCTGCTTGGTTTGGTAGCCGGACTCAGTTTTGCCTTTGAAATGTGTTTCTCCAGCTGCTACGCACAGCAGCAGCTCATAACAGGCTGATTCTCAGTGTGCTCTGCTCATAAAACAGGACGGTGTTGTGAGCCGGCTTTGTGATTTTGCACTACTTAGGTATAGCTATCCTTACGCTGACTAAAAAGTAACTAAGTAACTTTAACTTTTACATTTTATTAACGTTTACTTTTACTCAAGTAAACATTTTGTTAAATACTTGTACTTGCTAAAAACTGATCAAATATTGGTACTTGTACTTAAGTAGGACATTTAAGTACTCTTTCCACCATAAAATTAAAAACTAGTTTTATCGTCACAAATTTAGAAATTTTCTAAATTTGAAAGTGTGTGTCCTCTGCGATTGACATCTGTACGTAAGAGGATGTCGTATGCTGTTGGCTAATGCTAAGCAGACGTCAAGTGAAATTGCATGGGTTGGCTTAGTAAAAAAAAAAAGTGTTTTTTACGGATTTCTAAAAAATCATACATACTTCATGAAATGGATAAAACTAGATTGCTGCTTATAGCCTAAAATTCACGGTTTTGCTATCTATCTTATACTTTTGAAAGACATAAATCCAGATATTTAGAGAGTAATCAATAAGGCAGATCTGACTGTGAGAACTAACATGTTGTCTCTAATCTATTTCTTTAGATCATGTGTCTATTGGTGGCCTCGGGGACAGTTTCTACGAGTATCTGATAAAATCGTACCTTATGTCGGACAAGAAAGACGAGGACGCAAAGAAGATGTATTACACTGCGATGGAGGTAAAAGCTTGTGTGATTTTTTTCATATATGTGAAACTACTCATTTAAAATTGATATGGAATTGCACACTCGTTTTATAAACAAGTGTACTAAAAACTTGTTTTAAGGCATTTCTAGACAGAGAGACCAAAGCTGCTGTAAGAAGACAATCATTTTCCCATGATGCAAGTCTAGGTTTTTATTTTAAATTATGATTAAACAAGAAAACAGTCTAGGTGCAAAAGCTGGTAAATTAAAGGTTGAATATGGTACACGGACACTATAGGGAGCCTAAGTCACTTCGCACCACGGGTCCCTGGAAGAACGAAAAAATGAATGCAAGTCAATGAGGCTAAAAACACTATTTTCTAATTTTGCTTGTTTTTGTGCCATGGATTTCACATATGATGTCCATAAATTTTAAAGACGCTTTTTGATACCAAGAACGTGCTTGTTTTCGAACAGGGGGAACGCTATTTTAGGTTTTGTGTGAAAACAAGTCCAGGACTATAAATGCGCTTCACGAAAGTGATGTCATCGAACCAGACACGGACAAAACTGAGAGAAAAGGGCTGTAGGTTTAGCAAACTTCCCACAGGAGGAAAGAACCACCATAAATATGGTCATTTGGTAAGTAGCAGCTACTTTGGGTAGAGGAGATTATGTGATGATGTCACATATGTGATGTGCCGATTTCTAATTTGTAGTCATGCTAATTACGAACTTTTACAAGCTAATAAATATCAAAGTACATGACCGGCGTGGTCAAAACACCCATCATTACTTTTCATTTCAATTGCAGTACAACATGTGTGATCCAGGGTCTAAAGCAAAGTGGATTAGAAAATAGCGTTTTTAACCACGTTGACTTGCATTCATTTATTTGTACTTCCGGGGACCCATAGTGCTGAAGTGACTTAGGCTCCCTACAGTGACATCTAGTGTTTAGAGGTGGTAGTGCAACAACAGAACAAATTTTCCAGCCGTCGGGTTGATACATGAAGTGACCAGCCAGCACCATGTCCAGTGACGAATCGCACAGGGTAAATGCTCATTTCCACTAAGTATTTACCATGAGAACATCTGGGCTCAGAATCAACTGCTTGACTTAACGAGTCCGCCATTTTACACAGTCCCAGCCTCGCCTTGCAAAGCAGACTTTTTACCACAACGGTGCCCCCATTGGCTCGTCAATGTAAACGTAAGCCCAGTGTTGTGCCAAAATAAAATACTGATAATTTTTTTTAAATATAGCTTTTATAGGAAAAACTGTACATTCATTCTTCACATCTCTAAACGCCTCATTTTAGTGAAATGTTATTCCAACTTTAAGTACATATATAATAAAATAACTAATTATCAATAATTTATTAATCATCTGTGGGTCAACCTAAAGGTAGAAACACTAATTACAAAATATCCTTTCTCTCTCCTAACTTGGTATTTAATAACCAGGATCTGCTGTGTTCAAATTAACTTGTGCTACACTTTCATCAAAGGTGAGATGACAGCATAATAAATTATCCTTGGCATTTAAATGAAAATAAACCACTAATTAAAACAGTGTTGCATAAGAACACATTTTTCATTAGTAATGTGTCACAGATTACTGTTATTTAGCAAAAGAATCCTCTTAATACACCTAAGGAAACAAAAGACATGGGTTTCTACCATGTAATGTCTTTTTGGAACCCCTTTAACTTTGATTTTGCCATCATTTTGAAAAGCTTCTGCTATGCCAGTCATTCTTGATTCTGTCCAAAGGTCTTTTTATGTATAATGATAACATAAGGTAATCCAACCTGGGGTTCTACAGTTTGGGTTTTTCAGGTTTTAGTTAGGGTTAGGGTTAGCCTCTGGGTCAAATAATCTATTAGTAAATAAATAAATAAACGCCGCAGGTAAGAGAACCAAGTCTGAGGAGTCTCAAGGTGGGTTCTGGAAGTTTTGGCATGTTGTTTGTGAAGTTTATCTAGATTGTTAGTGGCACTGAGCTGCTGCAATTTTTATTTTATGAATGAACCAAAAAAGCTAAAAAGGCCACAGGAGATTAGCTATCATACTTGTTATCCAGTTAGCTATCACGCTTGTTATCCAGTTACATAACTGTTACGTAAGAAATTATGGCAGAAAAGGTTCCAAAAACATAAACTAACTTTGTGTTTTTATGGCTGTTTTATCCCAAATCCACACTGGAGCCACCAGTGGCATGGAACAGCAGCAGGACGGTCTACTCGCGTGCTTTGCGGCGCGTCAATTCACACCATGGAAACGTCTCAGCTGTGGAGCAGATTCCCTGCCCTCCTCCTCGCTAGACTTGAAAGATCACAAAATCCCTCGTGACTTCAAAGGTCATGTTTTGTTTATGTCATTCGCTATTAAACCAAAAAGAAGAAGAATATCACAGTTTGATGTGTTGATGTTGTTCCACTCCACTGCCAGTATTAAAGCCATGAAAACACACTGTTGCACCTCTCGAAAGATGCTGGCAGTAAATAAGTCGTTAGGTCACTTGTATTGACGTAATCTACATTGATATGAAATCTAATCACTGCAATGGTCTTTTATTTTGAAAATTACTGAACGTTTTAAACTGAAACCATGTGTGATTTACTATCTGGCCCCGTGTTAACTGTGGAAACTGTCGTGTCCCAGAAGCAGCTCGTGGAAAAAAAATAGGAGACAATCCTATCTTAAGCGGCACGGTGAGCCACTTTCGGGACGCACTCGAAATGTTCCGTGCCACGGCCAGTTTGGATCAACCCTGATTTTATTTGAAACAGCGACGCTCCACTGCTGTTCCACGCCACTGATGCCTTCAGTGTGGATTCGGGGTTACAGTATCCGATGTTGTAACATTTTCTGCGAACAATAGACTGTGACTGTAGGGAGGAGCCTGAAAAAGGGGGTTCGCCTTTTGAAGTCATGGCTTTTCCCAAGAACTCCGACTTCCCCTTCAAGCAACTTTTGCTCCTATAGTTGAAGGAACGAGTGAAGCTGCAAAAATAATGGAATAGCTTTATTCGGTGGATTAAAGCGGTCACATAGCATTTTTAACTGTGTTACTGCAGGCGATTGAAGCCAACCTGGTACAGAAGTCACCTGGAGGTCTCACCTACATGGCTGAGTGGAGAGGAGGGATCCTGGACCACAAGATGGGCCACCTGGCCTGCTTTTCTGGAGGAATGATCGGGATCGGGGCTGATGACGGGGCGCCAGAGAAGAGGCAGCATTACCTGGACCTCGCTGCCGAGATCACTCACACATGCCATGAGAGCTACACCCGCTCAAGTGAGTAGAAATGTTGATTAATTCAGAAATGCATGAGGGGTGTGCTACAGGTCGACTCTAAAATGTTGCACGCACATGGAACAAGCTCAACTGGCCAGTTGTCTTACAGTGGATGAACTATTGTAGATCATTTTGGAGAGGCAGTCATAAGTAGTTGTTGAGAGTTTGTCTCAAGGGTGTCCTCCTGAATCAGTGAACCGGAAGAAGAGAGATTTACATATCTATTTATTTATTTTTATAAGAGCTGAGCTGCTCAACCTTATTAGTAATTTCCTGATTGTCATTAATGAAGCATGAGGGTGTTCTGAGCAATTTCTATTTGCATCTAATGATTTTACAGATATCCTATAATTTTAAAGACCAAGTTCGCTGCACGAAGAGTTGTCCGCCAGTTGCAAGCGCGAGTGCTTTTTTCCAGATACATCGACTCACAAGGCATTCATTCGTACTACCCTGCAGACAGTCAACGTCGCGTGGACGTGCAGATCATGTCTATAATGAATCCATCGGAGCAGACCACGTCTGTAGGCTGTAGAGCTCAGTCAGCTTGTGTAATTTCATCCAACGGTTTACGTAAAAACTAACACTTTTACATACGTGTTTGAAGCCATTATGCAACAAAGCTCTACCTGATCAACACTATAAATGATAAATGATCCGCACTCGTATAGCGCCTCTCAGAGTAAGGACTCCAAAGCGCTTTACACTACAGTGTATCATTCATCCATTCACACACACACATTCACACACTGATGGTGATGAGCTACGATGTAGTCACAGCTGCCTTGGGGCGCACTGACAGAAGTGCCCCACTATTTAATTCAGTCATTAATTCTCCCAATCAATTACTAACCAAAACCTCATGCTTTATGCAAAACATTAAATGATTTTCAGAATACCGATCTTTACAGAAAACATAAAAACCCTAAAAAACTGCACATAAAATATACTAAGAAACAATATTCACTTATCACTTAGAGCAGTGGTTCCCAAACTTTTCAGCCTGACCAACAGATGTTCCTTCGTATTTTTACATTATTTAGAAACTTTCATTATATTTTGGAAAGTTTTTATTTATATATAAATATATCAAGCTCTTTTTAAATTTTATATTTTACTTTTTTATGTTTATGTGGCACACCTGACTTCCATACCTAACGCATCGGCATCTGCCTCTTTTTACGGCTTTTTTTTTTTTTTACATTGTTGCTATGTCTGTCACATTTGCGGTGTTTTACCATCATTTCTACATCCATCACGTCCCAGAGAAGGTTAAACCAACATCAAACCCAACGTTTGGAGCTTGTAAACTCCACACACCTCTCGTGCAGCACCAGCTGTCTGATGCTGCAGCACCGTCAATCGTCCCGGCTGGATGAGTGAATTTCTTCATCGGAGTCAATAATATGCTTCATAATCAGAGTCATTACCAGACAAAGTGATCAGTCAACAACGACTAGACCTGCCGGCAATTATACGTTTTATCTAATATTTGCGCTCTTCATGCTGCACGCATCTCCTCCTCTCCCCGACTGGGAGCCTCACGGCGGGAGGCGATTTTCAAACTCTTAAAAACTCCCAAACTTTGCTCAGTCTGAAGGTTACACATTTCCACTATCTTCTGGTGTAAAGTAGTAACTTCATGAGGGATCATATTTGTAGATGAGACTTGTTAAAGTCAGCAATGAGGCTTTGGCGCTTATAAGGAGTATGTCCCAACACTGACAACAACGTACTGAATCTAGAACCAACATGCATAAACAGATCGGTCCCACCTACTTACACTGTTGGTCTTTTTTAAATACGCAGTAATTGTTGCTTGCCTTTTTCGCTTCATCCTGCATCCTAGCAGCAACCACTTTGGCACCTCTGGAGTTGGTGTTTGTTTACGTCATGCTGCATTTAATGTAATTGGAAAAAGGAGCTTCAAGCGCTTAACCTCCGATTTTGTTTTCTTTCTGGCCTTAGTACGAGGGACGGATCGGGGTCGATCTGAATCTGTTGGGGGGGGGGGGGGCAGATCCCCCCTTTCCCCCATCCTATCTGCGCGCCTGCTCAGACCCCACCGCCCCTGTGGCCAGAATGCCGAACTTGCAACTTCAAAGTTGCCGGGCCGCTACTTGCTTGTGGAGGGAGCTGTGGAGTGGAGTGGAGCCAACACGGTGGAGCTGGAGTCTGCTTCCAGCAGGTTTCCTGCATGTTTTAGATCATGAACACAGCTGGTTTGTTTGATTTAGCTCCTGTAGAAACTTATGAAAGCTGAGGAGACATCACAGCGAGGAGATAAGTTTCATTTTCGGTTTAATCACAGTGAATTAATGACAGACACTAAGGCATACTAAAAGCAAGCTAAACTGCCTAGAATTATTTTAAGCAATCATTCTTAGTTTTGGGGACTTTCTTTATTTCTGACTGTAGCGGCGACTGCTAGTGGGATTGAGGAACGTGGAAGGAGTTGTTTTATTACGAAGAGGTTTTGTTTAACTTGGATCATAGATTATTTATCAGGGCACTTCAACCTTTATCTAGTTGGATTGCCAACTAACTGAAAAAAGAGTTTGCCAGCTGCAGTGGGCTTTAAACTCATTAGACACTGTAACCTGTGCAGGTTTAAATCTCTAATGCTTTGAGTGAAATTCAGCTGGAACACCAGTGAAAGTCTAGATAAGCAGAAGTGCCATCCCAGAAAAAGCAAACATGATTATTTTGCAGGAACATGAAATAAGTAAAAGGAGCCAGGTTCACAGAGCCAGAAAAATGGATGGAATTAAAGTAGGCTGATTAGCATCCAGTACAAGCTTCAAAGTGCATGAGCCATCCTTTCCTGGCCCCACACAGATTAACAGGATAAAGCCAAAGCAGAAGGAATACCATGGTTTAGTCACTTTAATTGCAGCGATTGGACCGATCGCGTCGGGGTTAAGGAGATTCTGTTCTTGTTTTTGCAGCGGGCCTCCTTGGCATGCAGCAACAGTCATTTGATTTGTATAATTTCAATACAGAACGGTGTCTGCAGAGCAGAAGTGGAGAAATAAAAAAAAATTAAACACGTGCTTGCTTTTTAAAAGCAGAAAAATTTGTTGATAATTTAAACACCAACAATATACCGTAATTTCCGGACTATAGAGCGCACCTCAATATAAGCCGCACCGGGCTAAAAGCCGCAGATATCTACTGAATTGAAAACGTAGTTTAACTGAACGTAACTGAACTGATCAGTATCAAACAAAACAGAAAAGTTATTGATTAGTTTATTCATCGTCCTCCTGTGCACTGAAACCACTGAAGTCATCTTCTTCAGTGGCGGAGTTGAACAGCCTCAGAAGAGCTTCGTCACATACCTTTTCTGTGGCGATGTCTGTGTCGCTGTCCGTGTCGCTGTCATCATCCCGGGGTGAAGCTGGGAAAACAAGCAGCGCCGTTATACTGTGAAAAAAGTCCTCCTGGGCGCTTTCCGTAGCACTCCTTTAACCGTTCCTTCATTAGACTTTCCAGCATCCATCCTTTCTGGTTGACTAAAGCCGCACCTCATTATAAGCCACATGGTTCAAAGCGTGGGAAAAAGTAGCGGCTTATAGTCTGGAAAATACGGTATTTAATCAGATTGTTTCTTCCATGTTTAGTTGGATCGTTTAGTCGATTTAAGTCAAACTTGGGTACCTAAACAATTAGTAGCACAATCAACACATGCCCATTGGCAGGGAAGGCTTGGGGCCTCCATAGGGCCGTCAAACAAGTCAGAACCACTACATTAGTCATACACTGAAAAGTTGTTGTTTGACAGCACTATTGTCCGTCTCACACTGGCTGAACTCACCCGCCCCGACCGACAACGACCGCACGCAGAGCCGGACAGCTTTGGGCCTCATGACAACCTTGCAGCGCCTCTGAGTACAATATTCAAAAGGTTTAAAAAAAACAAGTATAGAACTAACTATTCCCTCAAACTAAAATAGTGAGATTTGTTGCCAAAAGAAGCTTTTTAAGTGGCACCAGCAGAAAGGTCTGATTGGAAACAAGTTATTTTCTAATATTTCATTGCTGCAGTAAACAAACATTGGGCCTCAGAGCCCCCAGAAGAAGGAACAACAGAATAAATGCAGCTATTAAAACTCGTAAGGTAAATGTACTGTGGCTCCGACCTCTCACTGACTACACTTAGATCCTAAAGACGAACCCAGGAAACATCTCCATCCTCCTGATAATCTCTACAAATTTCAAGATTTTCATTCCCCCACTATTGGTGTGGGCTGTAATTATTCACCCTCAACACGCTCTTTGCTTTGAATTCAGCAGCAAGCTAATGTGACTCATCACAGTTTCCCTGATATGCTTTGAATACTTTTGATCTGTGGGCCTAAAAAGCCTCTCCAGTTTTCTCTTTCAAAGTCCTCCGCCAGGTTCTCTGACTGGGGTCCGTGTAATGCTCTGCAGCTCTGGGATTAGCCGAGTGCAGTAAAGAGGGAAGTGAGATTTTCACTTGCATGTGTTTAAAGTGGCTGCCATGATCTGTGTTTTAAATACTGATGCAGCAATGTCATGCTGCTGCTATGAATCTGTCATCACACCTGTAGTCTGATGTTGAAACAGCTGCAGGAAGCCCAAACGGATTCAGGGAAAGGCGTTCTGATGGACTTAATGCTTAGCTGCGTTTATTCCTGCTAATGGAATGGCGGGTTTGACACAGGAATTATAATCAGAATAAATGAAAATGCTTTAGAAAAGGATGCCAGAAGATGTGGTTTTGTGACGACCTTCAAAGGGAAAATGGTGGAGTCAAGTATTTGAGACACAGTCAAACAATCCCGCTAAGATAGAACCCTGAAGCTTCCCGACATCAGTTACAGGAAATTAGCATTTCAAACCTGCAGCCAGTTGAACCGCTGCCTTGCGATTTTTAAGAATCTTTTCTGCACGTTTGTTAGGTTATTTCTTCAGCCTTTAATATTAATGAGTTTAGACATATGCAAGATTACTTTGCATTAAATTATGTAGTCCAAGCCCGAACAAATTTAGCATCACAAAGCTACCGTTTCATTCCCAAAAATGCTAAACGTGTTCTGACACAATTTTACAGTATAATTGTTTGAATGCTGTAAGCGAGGTTTTCCGGGCACGTTCAACTGGAAGAAAACCTAAAAGGGAAATCAGGACACATTGGAGGGACTATGTCTCTCGCCTGGCGAAGGAATGTCTTGGGGTTCACCCAGAAGAGCTGGCCCAAGTGGCTGGGGAGAGGGAAGTCTGGGCTTCTCGACTTAGGCTGTTGCCCCGGTGACTCGACTCCAGATAAGCGGAAGAGGATGGATGGATGGATGGATGGATGGATATTACAACCAATACCTCTTTGAGCTTGTAATCAAGTAGGGCTAACACTAAGAGATGGGATTGTTCATTGGTAAGAGGCTGAAAGGTGGATTGAGGCATAGATTGTGATGCTGACATAGTTTGTTTTAGTTAAAAAAAAGTTTGGTAAAAAGGTAAATATACCAGTTTCCTGTTGATCTTCATTTGCACCTTCACCTACTGAATATAGATACTGACTAGAAGTGTTAAACCTAGAACCAGCCACATGTGAACAGTTTCTGATGGGTAAATGTGCTCACAGATGCTGGTAGTTTGGACATCTGGGTTGGATATCATCTGTACTCTGTCCAAGTGGGCAGACCAGAGACTTAGTGGATGTATTATACATCACAGTTGGCTTAGGAACCCGTCTGTGTGAACCAGAGAGAGGTCTGGCGATCTGTGGTTCGACTGTTGGCTGTGGCATGGTCCCAGACAGTTTGGGGAAAGTTATCACTTCACAAAACCTCGTTTAAAATTCAGTCTCAGCAGGGAGCCTTATTTCTTGTTGCCAAAGTGAGCTCTGCTCATGGTGTGTTTAAAGTTTACAGAAAGCCTTAGAGCCAGCTCGTTTGAGAGATGGATAGATCCTCATAAATGTGTCACTATGATGTTATGTCAACTCGTTAAACTTATTTAAACAGGTCATTTATGACGTTTTAAAAGAGGAAATGTCAGAAGACATTTTGAAGTGTGCCAATATCGATACTGCATGTGATTCCAACTTTGTGACATTAGCTTGGACTAAATTTCTATATTTAGACGTAAAAGCTCTATAGGAGATGGACAAAATCATGATAGAATCCCAGGACAGCATTAATGGCGGCATTAATATTCACGCATTAGTCCTCTTAATCATATTCATACAATGGCCAGTGCTTATGACTATATGACTATTGTAACACACGTGGTTGTTATCAGTGGAATTATGTAAAAACATCTAAGGACAATTGTTGAGCTTGCACCATTTTTAGACAATGATCTGATATTTTTTTAACGGATTTGAGTAAATTTGAGCATTAACTTACTTAATGGTCTCTGGTTAATTTGCAACAGGTTGTTCTCTGTTGGTTCACAGCAACAACTTGGGCATCATCAATGCTGATCTGAGGCATGAATAAAGGTGTTGAATCAAAAACTTGTTTAGAAAAACCCTGTTTCTCTGACATACTGCTTTCTGTGGCTTTGTACTCTACATACTGTGGCTTGCAGCGGCTAATAACTTACTGTCCAACAGACCAACAAGTTGCTTTTTCCTCCATTTCCTTTTTTACACAGGGACTGATAAATAATGTATCATGTCTATTTGCAAGAACCAGTAAACATTTTACTGCTTTGATGTCCTTTTTTCTGCTGTATGCTTCCTCGCGCATGATAATGGGTCAAGTGACATAGAAGCTTGCCATTTCAAAGCACACAAATTTTTTTCATGTTCATTAAAAATGAATAAAAAGTAAACTTTGTTTGCATCTCTCTCTGTCAGCTACAAAACTGGGACCTGAAGCCTTTAGATTCGACAGCGGTGCCGAGGCTACGGCGACTAGACTGAGTGACAGATATTACATCCTGCGACCAGAAGTCATCGAGAGCTACATGTACATGTGGAGACTGACCCATGACCCCAAGTACAGGGACTGGGGCTGGGAGGCGGTTGAGGTGAGGTCATTATTACTGGTACTCAAATGAAATAAGGTTAAACTGACCCTCTTTAGCTCATCTGTTATTCTTTATGTTCTTACAGCCTAGGAAAACATTTTAATCAAAGGGTTTTTCTTTTTTCTGCAGAAAAAATGACATCTTTATAGATTCAAGATTTAGTAAAAAATAAATAAATAAATGAACAACATTAGTTGGGTCAACCTTTGTAGTTTTTTTAATGTCCTGGAAAGGAATTTAAACACAACAACAGTGTCTGGGTCACTCTGTTAAAACTCGCTTTAGTTAAGTTTCCTGACTAGTGCTAACAACTCCTGTATTTAGCAAAGTAAAAGTTAGTGAATTTACTGTTCATTTATTAGCAAAAAACTTTTAGATTTCAAACCCATTTTTTTTATTTCTACTTCACATTTTCTATTTTAGGCTGCGCAGTGGTGCAGTGGTTAGAGCTGTTGCCTTACAGCAAGAAGGTCCTGGGTTCGCTTCCCGGCCTGGGATCTTTCTGCATGGAGTTTGCATGTTCTCCCTGTGCATGCGTGGGTTCTCTCCGGGTACTCCGGCTTCCTCCCACAGTCCAAAAACATGAGTGTTAGGTTAATTGGTCTGTCTAAATTGTGTGTGTGTGTGTGTGTGTGTGTGTGTGTGTGTGTGTGTGTGTGTGTGTGTGTGTGTGTGTGTGTTGCCCTGCGATGGACTGGCTCTCTGTCCAGGGTGTACCCCGCTTGATTGCCCCTAGACACACTTTGTGTCTAAATTCAGGGCTAGCATTCTTGTCAGTACTCAGTCTACCAGGTGCATGTAGGTCGGGTCCTTCCTCGACCACTTAGACCGGAAGTTAACGGCTCTGTAATAGGAAGGTGTAGCTTTCATATTTAGTCCCATCCCTACTTGTCACCTAGCAAATGTGAAGGCACAACACAGAAGTGTTATATATATATATATATATATATATATATATATATTTTTTTTTTCCTTTGCTGTAACACATGACGGAATATGGGACAGATATTACGATACTAACATTGAAAACTGCTTCGTCCGCGAATTATTACAAGAAAAATATCTGTACAACTTGCAGTGAATCCTGGGCTAGCCTTAGCCTACGAGGATACACCAGACACATCCTCAAAGTTCGGGGAAAAGAGTATACATATCATTTTGAGTAGGGCTGCATGATATTAGGAAAACCTGCGATATTCGATAACGGTGCTTAATATTGCTATATCGATATTACTCACAATAAATGAACAAATACTAAAGTATGCAGTGTTGATGTCGTCTGGCGTGTGACGTCTGCTCTGGGTTCAAAGCAAACAAAAACTAATGCATGAATTCCATTACAACATAACATTTTTATTGAGAAAATATGCAGCTGCACCTGCTACTGTATTAGCAGCAAAACAACAAACTGCATGCATGCAGTTTCTCAGTGACTTTAAAACATCACCTCCACCATAAAACTTTTTCTGATGCTCCAAATACAGAAAAACATCCCTTTCCAGGGTTTTTGGAATACATAAAAATCAGAAAGTTTAAATGTTAATAGTTAACATCACTTAAATGCAACAGCAAATTCTCTCATTGCTACTGAGCATTTTCTCTACTTATGTGGTTATGCTATAAGGCTGTTGCTGCTATTGGGAAGTGAACTGTGCTGGGCCAAACTAGGAGAATATTAAGATTTTCTGAGGGAAAGAGAAAAACAATTGTCTACCTTTCAGAAGAGGAACTGGCAAAAAAAAAAAAAACTACATGGAAAATATGTGAAAATATTTCTTTTTGACCCCAAATTGAACAAGTTTACCTAGATCTTAAAAAGCAGCTCAGATGATGAAACTGCAACTATGATTCTGGTAACAAGCTAACAAATTGAACTAGCTCCTCTTAAGACAACCGGCTAGCAGAGCTTCTGACTGACAGTTTATGTGCAGCAGCAAATCAACTATCCTGACTAACAAGGTTATAAAAGCTCATAAATGAAAAATCACTTTGATGTGTGGGGGAACTTTTCCAGGCCCTCTTTAGCAGGGTGGGACTGGGAGGAGAGTGCTGTAGCCTTTTAGCTGGAAGCTAACCGGAGCCTGGGGCTAACATCACCACCCGGTGGAACACTAGCGACATGGAGGTGGGTTGGTTCACCGGCACGTGTCGGAGTCAGCCCAGTAAAAAAGATTAACGACACCGAGCGGACTCACGTTCACGTTTGAAAGCAGCGCTGATTCCAGAAACCTCAGCACAAAGTGCGTTCGTTGCTCTGAGCCAGCATGACGAACAAGGGAACGGCGCCGCTAATGTTTGGGTGTTGCTTTCCATCCTAAAGATCGCTCATTCCAGGCCGTCGCTCCTAGGCTCTGGAATGAGCTACCTTTGTCTTTACGCTCAATCGACTCAGTTGATGTTTTTAAGAGCAATCTTAAAACACATTTGTTTCTCCAGGCATTTTAAACTTAGTCTCATTCGGATTGGTTGTATTTGACACTATGTATATTGTGGCTGTATTTTACTGTATTTATATGTTGTTGCCTTTTAACTTGTGAAGCACTTTGTGACCTTTTTTGTCTGTGAGAGGTGCTATAGAAATAAAGTTACTTACTTACTTACTACTTACTTACTAAAGGTCTACGTAGGGGGCGGGCGTATTACGTGAACAGACCCATCTGATACATTTGATTGGTCAAATAATACTTCCGCGTACAAAACACAGCTGGTTTACAAAAAGTTAACGTATGACACGGATGGAAATGTTTGAACCAAACATTTATCGCCGTTTTTGACGTGCTTTGCGATGGGCCTATCGCATGTCCTGTTATCCCGATGACGATAATTTTTCGATATATTGTGCAGCCCTAATTTTGAGTGTCCTTCAAATTTGGTTGGCCTTGCCGCTTCGCAATGACGCACTTGGCCTTAAAATACGTACTCGGAAGGGTGCAGTCCTTGGATTTGTACACAGCCAGTGATCAGGCTTAGAGAGCGCCACATCTAAAATAGTCCGGGTGGAAACGGTTCGTAAATGTGGTATTCTTCAGTTTCTCTGGCTTTTGGCATGACCCGCATGATAAAAAATCTTTATCTTCCCACTCCTACATGTAAATATGATGTAATTAGTCACTAAAAAGAGACGACATCATTAAAATTAACTCTTTATTTACTTTATTTAATTCAAATCCCCTCTAGCCTGTGCAGCATGCAATAATAATTTTTTCATACATGACTACTGTGAAGTGCAGTTTTGTGAGCTATATTTTTCTCCTACTGGTGACCCAGATTCTCATTTTCTAGGTTATGCTCTCACTAGTTTAGTCAAGCCTCTTTAATACTCTCAATTAGCCTCGAACCTCTTCCCTGAAATTTTACAACGCCATACATTCTCTGGTTGATCAGACAGTTCTACTATCAGGAGATGAAAGCTGTGGAGGAATCACTATTATTAACGTGGCATTGGACAGGACATTAATGGTGGTAAACTGTACAGAGCTGAGCGAGTTAGCATTAATTTAACACACAGTAGAGGAGAAATCAGGCTGACGATTTTGACGGCCCTGTAATTATCAGGCACAAAGGTTGGAAGCAGTGAATAACACTTCTGCTCAGGAACATCAAGCATTAACATGTCAGGGTCTTTGTTAATTAGCACGTATAAGCAGGCCCTTTGTAGCCAGAGTAATAATGAGTTAATCCACTTGGCTAGCTCAGCCACTCTCCACTCACCCTTGTCAGATTTAGCATTACTTGTATTTCACGTGGCACGCCGGTCTGAAAGGCTTGACGTGTTGCTTCATTCTTTATTTTTTTCTTAGGCGTACATAAACGCCAAATTGATCAAAGAATTTTCTTTACCAACCAAGCAGAATAATAAATATGCTCGCTTGTAAGCTCTGATCCTTCAAACTGCATTTTTAATTAGTGTTAATTCCTTAAAAATGCATGAAGGGATGAGGTGTTTGACTGCGTAACTTACCTATATACTTCCTGTCAGGCACTGGAGCAGCACTGCAGAGTGGAGTCTGGCTTCTCTGGGATCCGTGACGTGTACACCATGACAGTCAGCCATGACAACATGCAGCAGAGCTTCTTCCTCTCTGAGACACTTAAGTAAGTCCCCTTTTCTCTTCCTCCCTCTCCATTCCTGCAACTTCCCACTGGTGAGAGAAAGCTTATTTTAAAATCTGCTTGGATAACCCATCATCGCCGTGAAAGTAATACAGGGGCTGATACAGAACGCTGGAGATTCATCTTCACCTATTATCTGTTCTGCCCACGAAGGATATTCGTGCTTTGAATGAAACACAGACACAATCTCTGCTTCAGAGGTGATTCTAATCACACTTTGAATAGGATACTTTTCACCCATAAAAAGAAATAAGGACAGTGGATAGACATTTCAATTTTACCTGTTCTTGGGTTATTAAGTTACACAAACCAGTGGGAGTGCTTTGGCGTATCACAGCACAGGAGGGCAAAAGCTGACGTGTCTGAAGTCTGGGGCATTGGGAATCATTCAGGTCAGCAGTCACAATACAGCGGTACTGCTTCATTCGGTTCCACATGCTTCTTTAAAAGGGAAGTGACTAATCTTGATTTTTTAAAATCTCCGATAGTGAATAATTTAGCTTTTCTTAGCAGGAGCAAACCATTGCAGCGAGACAGTTGTGGGAATTTTTCTTGTGCATTAAAGAAGAAAATCTAGTTTAAATGACTATTTTGAAGATGGAAGGCAGCTGGAATAGAAAAATAGGACAAGCGTTCTCTTGTTTATCAGATTGTGTGGGACATCTCTGCTGAAGGATGACAAAGCAGTCTGACAGCCAGTTCTGTACCGATACGGTCGGTGTGTTTACATAATACAGTTCTGTGAAGCCCTTCGGGCACTCCATGTTTCTTTGTATTTCCCTTCCAAGGAACCCAACTTTCTTGCAATTTTCAGAAGCGATGTTGGCAATTTGAGGATTTTTCTTTTGACTTTGACATTATTTTCTGCAGACCTTGTTTCTGACCCTTTTCAAAGGAGGTATTGAGCCGCTTAAAGCTGCAATAGCAAATCTGCAAAACAAGCTAGCTTAAAAAATGTGTTATGCCTCTTAACGTTCATACATGGTATAGAAATAAATATATTGTAGAGATTTAAAAAAAAATGTAATGAAGTGGTTCTCTCGTGTTTGTCTAAAAACCTCAGCCAATAACATGACTCGGTCCAAAACCAACCATTGGACTATCCCGTTGTCCGTCTCACCGGACTTCCGCACTTTCCTGGATCTTCCATTCATTCTGTAATCGCGCATTTTGCCATAGATGTCACACACTGGTGTGGTGTGGGGAAAATTGTCCTCAGCATTTGACCCATCCCTGCAGACAGCCGTGCTCGAGAACAATTTGGTGGTGTAACCCTGACTTAAAACTGTATGGGTCAAGGGTAGACCTGCAGAGCCAAATCCTTAGCTACTGCTACAGTTGCCTGGATTTTTAGGACAGAAAACTGGAGTATTAGGGCTTGTGTAACTTTTTTTTTTCTGGTTTTAGGTATCTGTACCTGCTTTTCTCAGACGATGACCTGCTGCCTTTTGAAGATTGGGTCTTTAACACAGAAGCCCATCCGTTGCCCATCGTCCGCAAAAGCTGCATGCAAAACGAAGCAACAGAGGAAACCACGGTCTCCGAATAATGCTGAACACTGAAGTACAGAGACAGTTAACACAAATGCACAATAAGTGTGCACGCACAGACTCACAGGCATCACAAACACCTTATTCAGTGAAGGTTCAGAGTCTTTTCAGGAGTGTGTTACTGACTCTTAATTCCTTTCCAGTAAAGGAAATTGTCGTTTTATGCTGTGATTGTATATCTTTCGCCAGGGTTGCTTCCTGCTGGCACTTCTTTTTTTTTTTTTGTGGACAATCAAAACAAATATGACTTTCATGAAAAGATCATTTTTTTCTTTCTTCCTTTCCTCTGTGAGGAAACCAGTATAACTTAGACCCAAATGTACTGAAGGAGGTTTGAACTATGGGCCATATTTTCCGAGAGCGAAAACCACTTTCCTTTTTCTCCTCAGTCTAGGTTTTCGTTAATCTTGTGTGGGTATTTTTCTGGTTTTCCTTCGTGGGTATACTCTTTTGCCAAAGGTTTCTTTGTATTTCCTATTTTAACAAAAAGTTAAGATTCAAATATGAACTAGAAAAATGTACAGACGAACACGAAACGTGAGTCCACCTCCAAACTATTTTGATGTCATGTTTCTTTCTGAAACAAGTTTGAATGAATTTTTTTAAAAAGGTCATAGATGTCAGGAAAGTGGGCCATTTTTAAAAAACTAAAACATGTTGGTTTGTGAATCTGCTTTATGATTGGTTACTTTGTTCCAACAGGAAGTCCTCTCAGCCTTTCACATTAAACTGGAGTACTCTCCGTTCTGTCACTGTAAAACAAGCTTAAAGGGTTGGGATTAACAAACATCTGAAGTTGTTTTTGTGTTTAATTTCGTTTGGGTAGTCACTCTGCCTTCACATGCATCCATTCGACTCTGACTCTGCAGAGACAGGCTTTTATTTTTATCACTGTTCTTTTAATTGTTTCTCTTCTGCAGTTACGGCGTGAATGTGGTGTACATACCGATGAAGTGAGTGACACCTGTATGACCTTGTCCTGACTTTTATTCTGTCTTCATTTTGTGTTTCTATGACTTCAGTGGCTGTTTTGGTTTTCACTTGGTTTTCTTTTGATTTGCTTCCCTCAGGTGTTTGAGTAAAAAATGGAAAAAAATTATAATTAAAATCTTCGAATTTTAAGTCTAGTTCTTTGCTGATATTATTGTTATTACTTATTCTTACTGTTTGATTTACCTTTGATTGTTGAGTACTTTCAAATACTGATAAAAATGTGCAACTTTGTACATTTAAAAGAATTGGTTGTCATGTCATTTTTGTTATTGGCCCAACAGATACACAAGTTTTTAAAATTAAAATTAAACACTGAACTTTATAGTTTTTAGGAAATCCTTGAATCTCAGGAAACCATAGACTGATATTCAAAGACAATAGAAGTAAAACCATCAGATTTCATTCAAAAACTCATCAGTGAGAATCAACCTGCAAGTTTTTTTTAATTATTACTTTTGTTACTAACAAATCCCAAAGGTCTGTGTAAAAATATGGTACACCTAAGAACTATAGACATATAATAATCTTGGACAAAGCACCACTAATTTACCTCATATAGCCAAATGAAGCCAAATGGGCGAATACCACCACCATCTTGCCCATGTCACACATCTCGTCACACCCAGACAATCCACAAATGGGAAAAGAGGTGGAGCTGAGAATGGGGCTGTGAGAGTGGGAGCAAATGACTGACACCCAAAAACTCCTGAAGCTTACATGAAGCTAGCACAGCCACAGAACCCTGCGGTCAGAGCTGGGCGCCTGGGCCGTATATGTGAGCTCATGCTCCTCTCCTCCTCCACAGTTGGAAATCAGTGGGAGATTAGCAACATGCTAACCTGAAACTACCTGGAGCTTGTAGTCAATTTGCTCCGTTTTGAATCCAGCGCGCAGCGGATGTGGATGGAGCTGCAGTTTTTGTGACTTCTGCATTGGCTTCACAGTTTGCAAGAAGAAAAAAGGCTGGCCCTTGATAAGAAGACAAAATAAAGGCAACAGGCAAAGCGTAAGATTCGGGCTAACATTATGTCCACCATTCACACCCTATTATAACTTGATATAAGTATAGAAAAAGTACAAAGAACATAGAAAACGAATCAAAGAGGTCCACATGGCAGGGGTGAGGTGGTGCTCACTCCTCACCCCTGCTACGTGTACCTCAAGCAATAAACCATCAATCCTGCTCAATGGTCGACTTTCCTGGCGGGGTCACCCATAAAGACAGTGGGAGGGTTGAGTTGTAAAGTCATGTAGGCTTCCAGTAGGTTTGATTTTGCAACAGTGGCACAGGACTTAAGTGCTCGCCCCGTAATCGGAAGGTTGCAGGTTCGAGCCCTGCTTAGTCTGTCGCTGCCGTTGTGTCCTTGGGCAAGACACTTTACCCACATTGCCTGCTGGTGGTGGTCGGAGGGACCACTGGCGCCCGAGCTTGGCAGCCTCGGTTCTGTCAGTGCGCCCCAGGGCAGCTGTGGCTACATCGTAGCTCATCCCCACCAGTGTGTGAATGTGTGAATGACTGATTGTATTGTAAAGCGCCTTGAGGGGTTCCAGGACTCTAGAAGGTACTATATCAAATACAGGCCATTTACCATATTTAGGGTGAGGAATCAGCAGTCTGGCTTTTACGCAGAGAGTGCAGGACCTATGCAGGAGACCATTAGCCTGGCAAGCCAGACTAAATAAATGTATTATTTAGTCTGGCCACGCTCCATTGACGGCTCTTGGTTGTGGGGCGGGTTCTACCGTTGTCTTTCAAATGATCTCCGCATTCCACTGGACAATGAATGTGACATACTCTTGTTTCACTCTGTTGCATCATCCCACCCACCAGGCATATAGAGTGCCCTGATTGGCCCACAAAGCGGATAAAGCTCTGCGATTTGTTCACTAAGCAGATAGAGCACTATGATTGGCCCACCATTATGGACCAATCACAGCTCTTTGTGTGTTTGAAACCCCTCTAGAGAGCTGTGATTGGCTAGCCAGAGTCCTGGTAGGAGCTGCTGAGGTTCCAATGGAACATGCCTAGACCATTCTTTGCAAAGCAAGAATTTGGTCTAGTTCACTAGGCTAGGAGACCATGACAATGTTGTGTCTTGTATGCAAACAAGCACTGAGCAGAACTTTTTGGATTTGGAGGCGAGATAGATAGTGGGTTTATGTCTGTAAATGAAAGGTTAACTTGTGGTCAATTAGATGGTGAAAAATTGACCCTTTGGTACGTTACACGTGTCTACATCACGATTAGACACTCATCTATATATCAGCAAAAAATGTTGATCTGGAGGGGACTTGTGGTGTTAGAAGCCTGAACATTACTTTCTGCTGCTGTTTCACATTAGTGGTGTATTTGGGCAATAATTTGGCTGTGACCAGCTTCTAACAGATAGATACAGACGTAGACAAAATTGTTGGTACCCTTCGGTCAATGAAAGAAAATCCCACAATGTTCAATTAATAATAATAATTGGTAATAATTATTCAAAATTCTATGACATTTTACCATTGAAAGTCAGACATTGTTTTGTAACCATGCTTCAAAGGAATTATTTAACAAAATAAACACATGGAACATGCCAGAATAATAATTATGGCACACTTAGAAAAGGCTGAAAGTAATGTGGTCAAAGGGACATGTCTAGGTTTCTATCATGTTATGAGAAAATTATATAATTTTATCATCAATCTCTTGTTAATACAAGATTCTGCTCCTTTATTTTTCCCTGCACTGACAGTAATATGCTTCCCATAATATTGGATGGAAAAACTGCCATTATTCTAGATTCTTTATTATTCCTGTTGTTGATGGCGTTAATGAGACCATGGGCCACATTTTGAAAACCCCTGCAGTCGAAGATTCCTCAAGCTGGACAAACTGGTATCTGACTGGAACCAATTAAGTACTGCGTTGTCTATAAGGGGAAGAGGTCGAGTTAAAAGCTGTAGTCAGATTCAGCAGCTAAAATAAAGTTGTTCACTGCACCATCTCGTCCAGTCGATAACACAGGACCTGATATATTCCCTCCATGGTATACCCACTGTCATCCAAGTGGGAATTTCAGGAGAATAGACTGAGGTGATTTTACATCGGCGCTAACCAATGGAAGCATGCATTACTGACATTTCCTGCAGTTTAAAGACATTACCTTTGAAAATATAATTGGTGTTGTTAAAAAAAGATGCAGAGATGTGCATTCAGATAAATATTAACCACGTTGAAGCCTGCAGCAACAATATAATCCTGACATTTTCCTCGCCGACAGCAGGGTAATGAAAAGAAGGGTGGAAAGTAAAAGGGCACAAAATGTAACCTCACATGGGGTTGCTTGATTTTCACCCCAACATAAATGGGTCTGTATAAAAATAAATCCTTTTTATGTTTCTTTGCTGCTTCTAAACTCCAGCTAAAACTATACTAATGGGACTGACTCTGATTTATGTAAACCAGTAGAAGGTATTGCATCTCACAGGCCTGTTTGATGTAGATGACAAATATCTGCCTATTAAAAAAAAAGAAATAATTAGAAACTGCATTACTTTTAAAGTAGACAACCAAATGTGCTGATATTTCCCTTAAAATTCAGATTTGAGCATAAACATTAATGGCTAAAGAAATTTTACATTAATCTGTTTCATAGAGCTGAAATAGGTCATGCATTTTCAAACGGAAAGCATTTATTCACACAGCAGACTTCGTCCTGATTTCGTACAGTTGCTGTTAGACACAAATGTCATTCAATGATTAAAGTGTAGAAGCAGAAAAAGCAGGAAAACCTAATTTGATCTTTAATCTACGCGTCGCTATTTCATTTGTTTCTTTAAATTTACCAGATAATTATCTATGCAGACGATTCACATTTAAATATGCAGGTTGAAACTGCGGTATTAAAATAACAACATATGGATCAATCACATTTCAACACCCTGACCATAAAACACCATTGTGCAAAAGTGAATTAGAAATGTGCCTTTATTTTATAATCTGTTATACATTTAATAAATTGCATACATTTAATGAATATGTTATGAATGGCCACCAGAAAGTCAGCTGAAATACTTTTACAAATAAATTAGCTAGCTTTACTTAATAATAGTGAAAATACTTCATGAATTCATTTATTTAATTTAAAAACTCTACAAAAAAAGATTGTCGGCATAAAGTTGAAACATTTGAAATCAAGGGAATAAAAAACTAAATGTCTTGTATTTTCCAGTATAAATGAGAATTTTGGCCTCCTGAGTGAACTACATTTTTTAAAGAGCAAGTCCCCCCAACGCTGATACAGCATCTGGGAGCATCAGGTCATTTATAAGTGGTCAGACCGTGGCAGTAATGTGGTGCAATCATGTTCTTTTTACAAAAGATTACGCAGTGGTGGTATAAAGAGGTAGCCTGGCCTTCCAGACTCGTTCGGTGTTTAATTCTACACAGAGAACTAGTCTGGTTACTCACAGGCAGAGAGGAACATGAGGGGTGGGAGTCGGACTAGCCAGCTCAAAAATAGCCAATCAGAAAAAAGGCAGAAATGCCGACTGTACCGCGCAACACAGTAGTTTTTTAGCTGTAGTAAAAAAATGGTGTCTGGCATCCTTTTTTTTTTTTTTTAGAAGAAAGGCTTTTAGCGCTTCTTGTTGTGGTTTTAAGGTGACAGTGAGTAGTTTCTCTGACGAGAGGGGGCAGTATATATACCTAACTCATTGCAAGCAAGCAGTACTTTTGTGTTCAAGTAAGACCTTACCAACGGATGGCCATTAGGGTCAAAAATCCTTGGGAATGCAACCTCCAGCAAAATAACAAGAACATCAGATTCCCTTTCATCACTGGCAACGAGTGAATAGGTAAATGTGTAAAACAACAATGTCTATTAATGATGAAAGTTTTATAATCATTTGTTACAAATCAGTAAATGTGTTTTGTCCTCACAGGCTTCCATAGAAGGAAACTTGGCATCCAATATGGCGTCGCCCAGAGACTTAGGCCCTGTCCACACGTAGCCGGGGATCTGCCAAAACGTAGATATTTTTCTACGTTTTGGCCTGTCATCCACACAAAAACTGAGTTTTTTCACACGAAAACGGATATTTTTTAAAACTCCGGCCAAAGTGAAGATCTGCGTTTTCTCCGTTTTGGGTGTCTGCGTGTGGACAGACAAAACCGGAGTTTTAAGGTCTGCAACGTCACTTTCCGCGACAAAAAAATGCTGACATCACGTGTGCGACCTGTGTTTACACTAGCCGACAGCATGGATGCCCTCAGAGCTGCGCTCGCTTTATCAATTGTCCAAGCGCTTTTTGCTTGTTTGTTTTTGCAAGCGGAATTACTGCTCCTGGCGGAAGACCACAGACGAAGGACGAGGTTAAGAACGGGGGAAGTACTGCCACCTACAGGTCTGGCATGTCCTTAACAACGTATTTATCTGGGTACGTGTGGACAGAGTTTTTTTTTTAAACGAGGTGGTGTGGATGCAAGTTTTTGGAGGGGCGGATATTCGTTTTTAAAAAAACCCGGCTACGTGTGGACTAGGCCTTAGTCAAGCGACTAAATTAATCAAAACGTATACTTACAGTTAAATTGACACTTTGACCATGGGGAAACTTAAAACACTAGAACACGTAAGTTACTCTTAAACACTTTTTCAGAATGAAATTAGAAAAACCAAGACCTCAGATTAATAGACTTTGCTATTTCCTAATGTTATACCGCATGCACACTGTTTTACATCTATCTACACTACTACACTGTCATGGGACAACGACAGACAAAAATGAATCTGTTCTGCTGAATGACCTGGTTTTTCTTTCCTTTTCTCCCTCCAGAGAAATGACAGCCTAGGAGTTCATTTGGAACAAACTAAAAAAAGTGTTTTGAACATGTTTGGTGGAGGGGGACACCCTGCAAAGCTCATATCATGATTTTATAGAGAGTAGAAGGAATGGAGTCTTCTTGGACACTTTTAAAATTTATATAATTAGTTTTCATTAAACTAATGATTGGGCTGTGTGATAAGACTGATTAGACATTTGTGCTGCTTTGTCCCGTGCTATTATCTAATTTTATGACTATAAAAACTTGTCCATTATTATCCTGCCTCTTATTAATCAGAATGGCACCCTTTAATCAAGCTATGCTGTCGTTTAATATTCATATTCAATTATGGATTCTAATTAAATTACTAATAGTAGTGGTAGAAGCTGGGTCAAATGGCCTCATGAATTTTTGTGATACTAAAAAGAAAAAAAAACACAGTTACTCTGCAGAAATAAAGTCTATAGGGTTTGTTTTTAGCAATAAAACCTGTTTTCCACACACACTGAGCAGATCTAACAAGTCTGAGTGCTGTGCAGCTCTGGTTCGGCCTAGTCTGCTGCTCCCAACATATGAAGGTCTTCCTGGGGTCCCTCATCTGCCGCCCCAACACCTTGTTAGTGCCCAGAAGGGATCGCAACTGCATAATCAGCTGCTAATACTGCTAAAAATAACACATTCGGCTCAGAGGTCAAAGGCAGGAGGGCTGAAAAATTGACAGGTAGACGGCGCCCACATGTTCAGAAAAATGTCAGACTCCAGCACGGGCAACAGGAGTTTATGCTGAAGGCTCTTTTCCTGAAGGTCACACCAGAGGTGTCTCAGCAAGCTAACAAGCTTATATTTTGCTGGGTTTGTTGTTTATGTATACTGTCAAAGTAAGAATTGTCTTACCCCTTCCAAACGCATTTTGGTATCAGATTAAACACATTTTCAAATAATGATTGCACTTACAGGACAAAAATCTATCCAAATGAACCTTGTCCTGTTGGTGAAGAAGTAATGGACTGTAGCCACATCCATAGAATAAAGACATCCCAGTCTGACAGTAGGAGGTAGGCTAAAAGTTCTCAAAAAGCAACACATCACACTCTGTTCAACATATTCAAGAACAGAAGAACCTAGAACTTCATCTTAAGATCTACAGGACTTCAATTCAATTCAATTTTATTTATATAGCGCCAAATCACGACAAGAGTCATCTCAAGGCACTTCACATAATAAACATTCCAGTCCAGGTCAGTTCATTAAGCCAATCAGAAAAAATGTTTCCTATATAAGGAACCCAGCAAATTGCATCAAGTCACTGACTAGTGTCAGTGACTTTACAGCAATCCTCATACTAAGCAAGCATATAGCGACAGTGGAGAGGAAAACTCCCTTTTAACAGGAAGAAACCTCCAGAGGATCCTGGCTCAGTATAAGCAGCCATCCACTACGACTCACTGGTTCAATTCAGAACCTGAGATGCCTCCTGAATGCCTCCCTGGTGAAGTTTTCTGGGCACGTCCAACCGGAGAAGACCTAAGGAAGACCCAGGACACGCTGGAGGGACTACGTCTCACAGCTGGCCAGGGAAGGCCTTAGGATTCCCATGGAGGAGCTGGCCATATTGGCTGGGGAGAGGGAAGTCTGGGCTTCTCTGCTTAGGCTATGCCCCCACGACCCGACCCCGGATATGCAGCCGAAAAGGGATGGAGGTTCAATTCAGATTCAAAAGTACAAAAGACTGTAACAATGACACCAGTGGGAAAACTCCAAACTCCACAAACCAAAATCAACACGAAGGTGCATCTCAGAATTTGCTAAAAGAAAAATAACAAAAACACCAAAGATTTGTGAAGTTGTGGTGTCCCGTTACTTCAGGTGTTAAACCACCATTGTATTTTACAAATAGAATGTAAAACATGGCGGTAGTGTGATGGTCTGAGACAGCTTCAGGACCAAGAAGGTTTGGTTTAACTAGTGGAACCGTGAACTTTGATCTCAGAAAATATAGAATATCTAGACATCATTTCATCAACCTAAAGGAGTCATACGCTCATTTTTCATACCTTATTCCTATCCCAGATGAGCCCTTGCGTTAAATATGTGACCGACTTCCGGTCCAGCATTCGTTTACATGGAGACCATAGATGTGTGGTGCGATCCGCTCATGCTAATCCACTTTTTATGGTCTTTTTAGAGACGTAAACTATTGCAGCTCAAACAGGGTACTGTTACAATCCCCACTGCAGTAGAGGGGTGGAGGATGATAATAAAATCTGGCTATAGCTATAGTAGCATTTTAGCTACCTTCTTAACTCTGTCATGTCCGACGGCGAGGCAGTGAACAATCATCAAAGCTCAGAGGCTTATCAGTACTTTGTTTGTTTAAAGAGGTGGGACATAATCTCAATTACTTAAAAGCAGATGTAGAGCTGAGTCAACGTCTTAAATCCCTTATCACCAAGCCTGAGACTTAGCTCCTGAGACTGAGCCACGCTCAGGAACCATGGTCCAAACTTCGCTCCTGTAGCCACAAATTTATAACTTACTCTGGTTGTTAGTACAACCACCTACAACTCAACATGTTCCTGATGTGCAGGAGTACATTTTTTGGAACAAATAGTTTTTAAAATTCTCTTGAAATTTTAGAAACTGTTACTAGCAACTAAAGATAACCATGTAAGCTAATAGGCAGCCTAAGTCACGCCCACCTACCTCTGCATCACGGGTCTTCGGAAGAAAGAAAAAGTGAATGCAAGTCAATGGGGCTAAAAACGCTATTTTCTAATTTCGCTTGTTTTGTGCCATAGATTTCACATATGATGTCTGTGAATTTTAAAGACACATTTTGATACCAAGAACGTGCTTATTTTTGAACGGGGGAAACACTATTTTAGGTTTTGTGTGAAAACAAGTCCAGGACTACAAATGCGCTTCACGAAAGTGATGTCATCAAAACAGACACGGAGAAAGCTGAGGGAGAAGGGCTGTAAGTTCAGCAAACTTCCCACAGGAGGAAAGAACCACCATAAATCTGGTCATTTGGTAAGTTGCAGCTACGCTAGGGGAGAGGAGATTATGTGGTGACGTCATATATGCAATGAGCCGATTTCTGGTGTGTAGTCATGCTAATTACAAACTTTTACAAGCTGATAAATCTCAAAGTACATTACAGGCATGATCAAAACACCCGTCATTGCTTTTCACTTAAATTGCAGTACAACATATGCGATCCAGGGTGTAAGGCAAAAAGGATTAGAAAATAGCGTTTTTAGCCCCGTTGACTTGCATTCACTTTTTGGGTTCTTCCGTGGACCCATGATGCTGAAGTAGACTTAGGCTCCCTATAGCTATGCACCACTTCTGGTATCTCACTGGATGTTGCTCGCATAATTGTTTGTACATGAGCCGGCTACATGAGCTGTGCTCTGTAGTATAAGTGAATACCTTGTGAGTGATTTTCTGTGGGAAAACAAACTCTGACGCTCCTGTTTCAGGACATAAAATTTGTCAGATATCAGGCATGTAAAACAGTTGGATTTTCTCATTAATATTCATGATATGCAAACGCCACGTGTTTGGCTAACAGCAACATGAGACTTTTGCTGCCTTTGAACGCTTTTCTTAAAAATGTATCATTGATGATTTATCTCTACAAAAACACAAACCTAAAGGAGTTCCGCCCTGTTGTGGAGCTGCTAATGCTAACTGTTAGCTTCTACTACCTGACATTCACTCTGCTCTCTCCTGGACATTAAACCAGTCACAAGCCAAGGTGGGCAAGAAGGGTTACACAGCGGGATGCTGATACTCAGCTTATCTTTGTCGGATATTGAAACCTGTTTGCTGATTTGTAACGTTAAAGTTTGACTAAAAAAATGTAAGAAATCCATAAAGACATATTGTATAAATTGAAAATCAGCTTGGGGTTTCGTTGGTGTCGTTGTGACCCAAAATGTTTTTTTTACTAAAGTTTAAACATTCAAAGACTTCAAACTTAGTCTCTGGAGTAACTTAACCCAGAATCTTGTGGAAAACTTCAGCTAATTGTGACAGCTCTGCTCTTGTGGTCATAAATATTCATTTGTCAACACTCTGTATGCGACACAATTCCTACTCTGCAGAATTTTATAGAGGTTTTGATTTTTTAAGAGCATTTATTTTACCAGTTCACCTTTGTTCACAAAATCTGTTTACCATAATGTATTCATTTATTTTTTCTTATGTTTGCATTTAAAACAATGGCTGGTGTTCAAGAAACTGAATCAGGGTTTCTTTGACATCTTTTGTTCCTCTGAGCCTGAACAACAAAAGGCAATCTTTCTCCATTGTTCCGGGTTTACAACAGCAGAAATCTCCAAATATCAGACAATATAAAAGAAAAAAAAAAAGACAGAATTGCAATTAAAAATTAGAAGAAGGGGTGTTATGTTTGCATTGCCTGAATTTGATACATTAAAAACAAATAAACTCACTTATCTGCGTTTCTGCAGTCAGGTTGAAACTGTGGAAATACTTTAGACTGAGAATCAAACAGTAAAATTCATGCAGGCAGAACAATAATGACTGTGTTTAGCATACTGATGGTTCGCTATTGTTTCTGCAGAAATACTTTATTTGAAAGTAGTAGGAGGATGTTTGTTCAAAAACCTTTCTACTACGTTTTTCCTCCCAGAGATGCAATAAATTCATTTTGGTTCAAAAAAAGTTTTGTTTACACAAGTTTATTCATGGTTAGGGAAGATTTCTGCAAAGATTTTTGCTGCTGATCTTCACATAATGATTGTTTTGCTGTCCTCGGCTATAGGAAAGAAAGTTAGTTTGTCAGTTTTTCAGCTTTGTTAATTCAGAATAAAAATTATTCATAAATGTATCACAGTTCACTCAAGTGTACAGAAGCCCTTGAGTGCAAGAAAAGAAGTCTCAGTTTTTAAAATGTGGGCCAAATTTGAATTTCTCTTGATTGTGAGACTTATGGGCTCGACACACGGGAGGCGACAAACGACCGCGATCAGCGAAATTTGTCGCTGTCGCTTTTATTACCTGTCACACGGGAGGCGATCTGCGGTAGCGGCCAGCGGCAAAGCCGCTTATGCGTTCTGTTCCATGGCGAAATCGAAACTTCCGTTGTTTTGTTTGGCTGTGTCACGTTGGAGGGAATTAAGGTTATTTAAGCGGTTCAGAGTTAATAAAGTGGTAGATATGATGTTTCACAAGGTGCTGTTAGAGTTATGTGAAATCTTACTTCTGATTTTACTATAAAACATAATAATAATCAACTTCTCCTTCATGTTTGCTCGGAGATGTACGGAGCATCCTGTCCGCTCATTGGTCAGTGAATGAAACCTCCGTTGATTGGTCCTCGTCCGAGCGACAGCGATGAAAAGTTGAAAATGTTTCAACTTTCTGGGATCGCGTCGCTGGGTCGTCTGTGCACGACACGTGCACGAGTGCAAACTTTCACACGCACGTTTTTCGCGTTTCGCTTAGTAGGAGGGAGACCCGCGATTATCGCTTTGTCGCGCATGTCTCATTGAAAATGAATGGAGGAGAGGCGATGTCGCCTCCCATGTGTCGAGCCCATTACAAACGTTATTTTGAGGTGAGGAAAAAGCTTTCTAAAAGTAAATTCATATATTCCACTTTTTCTAAATGACACATTAAACAACGTTTCTGTTCAGCATTGAAATACAAGAGAATCAAACGAAAAAAAAAACATAATCCACATTCTAAATTATTTTCTCCCGATTTCGTAATTTTGGTTTATTTATTACATTTCAAGGTTCAAACAAATACAAAAATTGGGAATTTTTAAACTCAGCAACATTTAGTTAGTTAGTTAGTTAGTTAGTTAGATTTAAAAGATGGAACAACGTAGACGGTTTTCTTTCAGGGCTTCTACAAACACAGCAAAACACTAAATTATTCCACAGTAACCAAACAACTGAAAACCCTGTTTAAAATTAGATTTGGGGAAACTTAAATATTGACAAGTCTCCTACGCCTATCTCCTGCATCAGATTCTGATAGAAAACAAACAGTGAAACTCTAAGATCAGAAAAGCCTGACAGTTCTACGTCACACTGTCACTTAACATTTTTGGACTCACCCATCCTGACTCATGACTTTTGTTATTTTAGCATCCAGCAAACATCAGAGAACGTTTCAGGTAGTAGAAACTAACCATTAGCATTAGCAACTCCACCACACAGCTAAACTCCTTCAGGCTTGTGTCATTTGTGGAAATAAAACATCAACGCTGCAAAGCAAACTGAGTTAGTGGTCAAGTCCCAGTACAATGAAATTACAGAAATATCAGGAAATAAGACTCCAAATCGTGCCGTCTGAAGCTCAACTCTGATATGGCTCACTTCTAGTTCCACCTACACAGGCGCACCGGACCTTTTATTTTCTGCAGAGTACAACTTACAAGTCATTTATTCCTAATAGAGACTACTACAAATGCATTGATAAAATAAATGGCATTACCATAAATTTACACTTTTAAATGTTTTGCATTAACTAATTATAATTTAGAACATTTTCAATGATGGCCCTTGGTCATTTATAGTGCAAGTCACCCCCAAATCATCGTTTTTGGGATGATAAACTATATAAAGGAGTGTCTAATAATTCTTTAGACATGTGTTGACAAGAATTGTGCACTTTAGTGCTGTTACGATAGGCGGGTGAACTGAGAGACCAGGGAGTTTGGCTGTAGCGTGTTTCAATGACCCAGACGCGGAGGAGCGAGCGTCGGGAATAAACAGGCACACGGTTTGATCTAGGAGTGGCCACGGGACCAGACCAGAAGGAGGGCCGAGCGGATACTCCAGAGTAGGAAAGAGTTGACTTACTGAGTCGATGATAGTCGGGGAGTTTGGTAGTCCGTAATCTCATGAGTCGGATCGTTGAAACGAGATTGAGTTGAGGCGAGAGGGTGAGACTTCCATATATAAGCTGGGAGTGATGACGTAGGTCGCGAGAGGGATGCTGGGAGTTGTAGTTAGGAGGAGGGATCCCGGTTGGAGGAGTGATGTGGGGCTGGAGTCATGACAAGTGCATCTTAGTTCAAATGAAAAATTTCTGCCAAAACTGTTAGTGTTGTGCCATTGTCAGATAAAAACTCTACACTGCATTTGAATTTAAATCTGCCATCGCTATTGGCTAGGAGGTACACTATGGTGTGAGCTGGTACATTATGATGTCACAATGTCATTGTGAACCTGTGTGTGTGTGTGTGTGTGTGTGTGTGTGTGTGTGTGTGTGTGTGTGTGTGTGTGTGTGTGTGTGTGTTTGCGGCACCCTCTCGGTCTGCAAGGCAACAGCATTTGTTGCATTTTTCAAACAGGAAGTGGGAGTGGGGTAAAACTCTGGTAGGGGTTGACTTACTCTTTCAGTTTATATATATATATATATATATATATATATATATATATATATATATATATATATATATATATATATATATTTTTTTTTTTTTTCTTCTCTTAATTATTGATTTGTGTTGTCAAAGAGCAGAGGTTACAGCTCAGGCATTAAAGTGGTCCAATAATTCAAAGGCACTTTTGTCTTGTTGTTGAATAAAAGTAGCTTGGGGTGTCTAAAGTAGCATACCAAAAAGTCTTTGCCATCCCCAACCAGTAGTCAAGTTCTCATTTGGTAATGGCCACGGAGAAATTATTAATTCGTAAATGGTAATGCTGAACTCAGAGCACCGCTAGCCTGAGCTAGTGTTCACATCTTTATGTGTTAAACAACAAACAAGACAAACAACAAAGAAGAGTGTTGGAGCATTACTTGTGTTCCAAGGCTGGGAATATCAAGATTATGAATGAATGCCACATAGATCAGGGGTGTCAAATATGCGGCCCGCGGGCCGGATCCGGCCCGCGAGATGGTTGTGTAAACTTTATTTTCATACTTTAGAATGTAGAGTGAAAATAAACTTATCTTTGTGAGCAATTTTTCTCTGTAAGGAGTATAAATAAAACAAAGCTGCGCTCAAGGCTCACACAAGAACGTGAATCACATCCTGAAGTTGGCCGCCACTCAGGATGTGACTTCTGATATTGATGCTCCGGTGAAAGCTAAAAGATGTAAAGTAAAATGAGTCAAATAAACTTAAAGTGCTGCATGAAACTGATCTAGCCATGTGATCTGTAAGCTCTTTGAATCACTAAGGAATGTTTTTTATTTATTGATTTTTTTTTTTTCCAAATTTTCAAGTACACTTCAGGTGTTGTACTTGTAATAGTTTGGATACACTGTCCTCAGGCTCCAGCCTTGTTTTATAGTGATTGTATTAAAACAAAGAAAACAATCTGAAGTTTTTTTTTTATTTACCGGTCCGGCCCACTTGGGACTAGATTTCCCTCAATGTGGCCCCTGAGCTAAAATGAGTTTGACACCCCTGACATAGATTCATAGCTTGTTATACTTGTCCTTTGTTCCTCGTTCATCCACAATCCTTCATGACCCCACACCCGGCGGACTTTGGTTGTTAGAGCCATCGGGATTGTTGCCCGAATCAGATTACAGATCATTTAATATTCATGTTCAGGCCGAGTGGGCGGAGCAAATTAATCTTTTTGTTGTAGGGCTTTATTATCGGTTCGTTTTTGGCCATTTATCAGGGCTCCTTGGCCATTGTGAGCCCCAAAAAAGACTTATAAACTACATAGAGGCTCAAAGAACAGCTTCCAGTTGTAAAGAAACACATTTCTAGAAATTCTTTAATGTAGCATTTAAAACAATGTGTTCAGGTATTGACTCCCATTTGGATGAGTAGAGACAGATTTTGTAAAAACATGTCAAATGTAAACAAAACAAAAACACCTCTGATTTAAAGCACATCGGTTAAAGAGGTCATCATCCAGATAGACTCAAAGTTTAAAAATCTACAGCTACAATATTATTTGAGTATTAAAAGAAATTAAACAATCATCAGTGTGGTCATCTGGAGCAAATGCATGTTTAGAAACATTAAAATTTAAACTACAAGCCTCACTGGCTGAAGTGACCCCATCATGTTTCATTACAGGAAGGACATCTGTGTTCTGCTATTCCCTTTGCTGCTCTTGGATCAGTTACAGACAAATATGCTGGATTCAGAGGTATGATTCATTGTGCTCTTTCACAGAATTCAAGATTATTCCGGTCTAACAACTATATAGAGGAGATATTCATGTGATTCACAGCTTGCATAATAGTTTATCTTAAGCTTCCTTCAGCCGTATAATTTACTTATCAGCCACAGAAGACTCATGCTGGACTATAAACTATTTTTTACAAAAATAAAATAAAATAAAATTATAATAATAATCTCATTATTTTCACTTTCTTACTCATGTCAGGTTTGAGATTAGGGTTTTAATGTTAGCATAAAAATTGTTGAAATTAACAAATACTAAGGTTTTAAAATGAGGAATTAAATTTTGAAATCAGTAAAGAATAAAAATGGATCTGTACTTTAAAGTCATGATAGACAAGAGTAGATTTGAGCCTTTTCCCTACTTTCCAACGGACGCGAAATGTCCGTTGTGGCGATTAGCCGCCGTTATAGAGGACGGGTTCATTTTCACCAGCTGCATTTTAGACGTGTCCAAAATGTTTTGAGTCTATTTTGTAACACATTAAGCTTCCAAAACACGCCAAACTCCACAGTTCAGATTTGGCCAGACAGGAAGTCAAAGACAAAAGCAGTTTAAAACATCCAGAAAATTTCAAAATAAAAGTGTAGATTTCCAGTTGCAACCCATGTCAACCTTCTCCTCCATGCACCCTTTCCCAAACAACACTTCTAATTTAATTTCCAAAAGATGGATGCCCCACACAGTTAGCAGCTTCAGTCACTGCCTAGATCTCTAAATTAATTTTAAAACAAAGACCAAAAACCACAAAACTAGCCATGCATCTGAGAAAATTCCATTTGTTACCCACTCATCAGCTTACTCTCAATTTGCAGAATAATTATTGATAAGTGACTTCTGTAAATAATAGCTCCTGGTGGTTATCATTACGCACACAACGTCAAAAAAATAAAAAGTAAAAAATAAAGAGAACAATGTCTGACGACATTGTCTGCTAAATCAACTCATGCCACGTTTGCAGAGAAGATCTGTGACATTATATTAACTCAGAGGATTCTAGAACTCTGTTTCAACAATAATCTGGTCTGGACACAGAAAATGATTCTCAGCAGAGTCAATTAAGCAATTTAATGCTCCATTTGACTGCTGACCATAATGTCCCAACTGCGTTCTGCTTCACTACCCATTGTGTCTCTAATCTTTACAGCGTGTTTGATTTAATATGACAGCACTCGCAAATGACAGCCTTAAAGATGTAAACCTTTCATTTTTAGACATCGAATTATTTTAACTTCTTCACAGCATACAACTCTTAACAATAAATCATAAAGATGAAATGAAAAGAAAACTGACAGGAAAGCCTAAGGGTGAAGATATCAAATGCATCTGTTTTAAAGGTCCTATAATCATACAAAAGCCACTTTTTTGAGCTTTTGACTGAATTTTGGTTTTACCCATACACTTTCCTGCCTCTTCATCTTCCCTTCAGCTCTGCAAATTATTGCTACGCTATTGCAAACGGCTGGATGAGGTTGTTGCTACATCATGATGATTCGCTCCTCTCCATCTAGGGAGTCTAAAGTCCGGATCCCTCCTCCCCTGGACTGTAAACACTACTGCCTTGTCTCTCCGTGTAGCTAGCCGGGACAATGATCTTCACAGTTGTGAATAAGTGATTTCTTTCTTATCTTGTCTGTGCTTTAAATAATGCTCAGAATCCAAAAATGCATTCTGGTCTGCGAAAGATACAGGATTCATTTCTAGTCTTCTCAAAGAAGAGTTTAATCTGCAGAAATGGTTGGATTTTATCTTCAGGAGTTCTCCAAAAGGAGCCAGATTGTGACTGCTTGTTAAACTACTGCTAATGCCGGACGGCGTTTTTAGACAGATTACGATTGGACCTAGAAAATGGCGACTGGTGTTTTGTGCTCTCTCGTTTACCGTAGCAATGGACGTTTCCAAACAAAAGATAGATTTGACCTCATAAACTTTTCAGTAAGCAGAATAAGATTACTTTTCTTTGTATTTAACAATAAAGCAAAAACAACTTGTTGGATTTGACGTGAAATTAGGATAGACAGAAAAAGAAAACCCAAAGGGTCACAACTATAATCAGATCACTAGACTGTTATTTGTAATCAGAAGAGCTTTTGACTACGAATATTTCTGTATTTAGCTGAGAAAAAAATAGATCATGCACATACGTAATGCAATCAGACACTTTCATTAAAACCCAACTCTAAATGTTACTTCCACACACACATTAAGTTTCCTGACTAAAACTTTTCTCACAAAAAAATGAGAGATTCATATGTAGCAGCTGCCATCTAATTTATGACTTCATCATTAAATGAAGAGGCTGGATGGGAATGTTCTCCATTCTCTTCTTTCTCCTTCTGCCACATTATTCTCCAATTAATCTGCTTCATCTGTGATTAAATTTGCACAAAAAAATGCATTTTAACCACAAAAAATGAGGGATGTCGTGTATTATCTGCTGATATTGGCATCAAAATGTGGTAAATGATCCGTTTTTACTTTTTATGGATCAAACTCTTTATCTACTTCTCTCACTCAAAATGTCAAAATAAGACAAATCCAAGGTTTAGTTTGAGATATTTGTGTTTGAAACAATTGGGATAACTTACCGAGGCAGTGTGTTTCCTGGTGATAGGTGACAGTAAAAACATTTATTTATCAGTTACAACATATTGCCATGACTGTCGCTAGTTAAAAAAACATTACGTTAAATTTTTTTACATGTGTAGCAGAAAGCATGCAACCTCGGTGTGACTCCTCAGACTATGACCCAGTCCCAATACTCACACTTGCACCCTTGCGCCCTTCAATTGCGCGTTCCTGGCCAGGGGTGCGGAGGTTGACCACGCCCCCATTGCACTCTTAATCTGCACTTCACCCAAATCCGCGGGGATGCGGACCTCGGGCAAGGGTATTACCCACAAGTCATTGTTGCAGGAGAAAAGGCTCAAGTTCCTTTTCTGAAAATATGTATTTTCTCATGTAATTAGTTAATTTTAGGGTGATTAGTTGATGCTCTAAAACTTTTAGACAAAGCAGCAATAAATGTAAAATTATATTCAAAGAACTGTTTGGCTGTTTGCTTAAAAGTTGTTAATAAAGGTTTTTGAAAAAAGTATCACAGTGACCATCATCCTGGCATGCATTGTGATCGATGACACAATGTTCCCGTCTCAATTCTGCAATTATTGGCTCATGTGTGTACTACGCACTCGAACTCTTACAGCGCACTTTATCCAAGTGCGCTTTGCTGAAGACCGCAGGGCGCAGTGCGATCATTGAGACTGGGCCTTTGACGGTCCTTCACTTAATTCCATCGACGTCATCGGCAGATGCAGGACCCCAAGCAGATACTGATTCTGGTGGGATAGGTTCAGTATTTGCCCGGGGTCCTACGCCTGCCGATGACGTGACCCTATGGTGACACCACTCGGCCAAAATATGTTGCATTGCTTTTTTGATTCTGTTCTTTCACATAGTTTTTTTTTGTAAGAGTTTAGTAGTTTTGTTATTAAATTCATGTTTCTTACCGTGGTAACGTAACTTCCCTAAGTTGTACATCCACACAGTCATCTAGTATGACATCATCGGCTAGCGCAGGACCTTTAGCTGGCTCACGTAGAAGGCGACATAGCATCTAAATGGCATGCCCCAGAGACTATAAACCCATGCCCTATGTGTCTTTGACCCGATTCGTCTGGTTATATGTTATAAAACCACCAATATTTTTCAACAACTGGACCTCATTTTATTCTTTTTCAATTTTTCGATGGATATTTCCAGAGATTAATGATAAAAACTACAAATTGTCACTTTAAAGCCCCAGTGTGTGAAAGTTTTTACTCTTCAGTGTCACACAGTTCAATGGTTATCATTTTATTTGTATTGTTGTTTTTACAATGCTTCTGAAAAGTTTTACTTTTAATTCCATTTTAAATGTTAAGCACTGTGGTCAGTCACGCACTGGGAGTAAAGCACTATGCAAATAAACATTGGTTGATTACATGTAAGTATTGCAGCAACGGTAGCCCACATGCATCAAAAAGGCTATATGTCATCAACAACTTTCAACCAGCTTTCAATCCAGTGATCACGTTCGTTCTTTAAATTTGTAATATTCACTTAATGGAAGGAGCTCTTTCCCCAAACCAGCAAGGCTTCCACGGAGTTAACAAGTACCAACCCCTGCCTTACACACAGAGGGACAAAGAGAAGCGCTACAGTTTCTCAACATTTTCAAGAGAAGAAGAGGTGCAAAACGCGGAGCATTATATCTTGTATGTTTAAACAGCCAGGTTGACCACAATAAAGATCTAAAGTGTCAAGCTAATAGAAACACTTACAACACTCACTTGGTAGGACACAGGACTGATGCTAGTGCACATCCTTTCTTCTCCAGACAGTCATTGTTGTTCAAATCCTTCAAACTGTGTGAAAGGGGATTCATCACAGAAATAACTTATTTCCAGCCCTCAGAAGTTTTATCCCAGGGGCTTTTGAGGAAAATTAGTCTGTTCCTTGTGTTTTTCTTGAAAGAGAAGTGGCTTCTTTGCTGCCCTTCTTGCCCCCAGAGTTCTCCCTTCACTGTGTTGCAGATGTTCGAGCCTACCTGCTGCAATTCCCAAACAAGATCTGCAGCCTTGCATTCTGGACTTTCTTTACACTCTGAAAATTATGTTTTTTTAATTGTCATAATATTTTGGATTTCATGCAAACGGCCATCATAAACAAGCTATAGGCAAAGCTGAAGCAGAAAACTTTGTGACATTTGATATTTATCACAAATGTCTCAAACTAAACCTCGGATTTGTCTTATTTGGACATTTTAAGAGAGAAAAGTAGATAAAGATTTTGATCCATAACAAGTAAAAACCACAAATTGTTTGACATTTTGATGCCGATATCAGCAGATAATACAAGACATCCCTAATTTTTTGTTGTTAAAATGCATATTTATATCATTCTCCAAACTTTAGGCCACAGCATGTGTTTTTAAAAGCTGGAACATGTTGAGTTTTCTCAGCTACGACATTCAGATCAGATACACAGAGTCCTATACATTTTTAATTGTGTCCCCAATATTTAAAAAAGCAGCCCGGCTAAAAAGGTCAAGAGCACCTGGCTGCAGACCTCCACTGTCAGGCTGCTTCCGGTGGAGGCTCCACTGTCAGGACGACCGCCAGTGTCAGGACGGTCAGGATGGGAAATATACGGGATACATTACAAAATAAAACGGCAAGCATACTTACGGAAAACGGCAAACATACTTACGCTTGTAATGGATAGGTTTCAATATAAAATAATACGTAAAATCTATCAATTATTTCTCTATTGTTCATATGTCGTTGTCATTTAACATACTTACAGTTGTAATTTTTCAAAATGAATTAACAAATGGCTGGGATAATAATAATAATAATACATTTTATTTCAAGCACCTTTCAAAGCTCTCAAGGTCAAGACAAAATATAAAGAACAGCAAACAATACAAACAACAAGAAATAATTGCTATGAGTAATTCCCAAGGGTAGAGTCAGAGCAGTACAAAAGATAATAGACTAAAAAGAGTAGATGGAAGGAGGACAGTGACAATGAGTAAGCCAGGCAGAACATGTGAGTTTTGAGTTGAGACTTGAAGGTTGAGAAGGAGTTTATATTGCGGAGGTCAGGCGGTCGAGTGTTCCAGAGTTTTGGAGCTGAGTGGCTGAAAGCTCTGGCTCCCATAGTACAGAGACGAGTGTGAGGAACAGACAGGGAAGGTGAAGATGGTGATCGGAGAGAGCGAGTGGGAGTGACAATGTGGAGGAGATTAGAAAGATGGGGGGGGGGGGGGGGGGGCAAGATTATGGATGGCTTTAAAGGCATGAAGAAGTATCTTATAGTCAATTTTGTAATTGACAGGGAGCCAGTGAAGTTGTTGCAAGACAGGGGTGATGTGCTCAAAAGTGGAGGTCTTAGTGATTATCCGGGCAGCTGAATTTTGGACTAACTGTAGCTTGTTGAGTGATTTTAGAGGGAGACCGGAGAGGAGGGCATTACAGTTTTCGATGCGACTGGTGACCAGGCTGTGGACCAAAATAGCAGTGGAGTGCTGACTGAGGGAGGGGCGGAGCCGATTGATATTGCGAAGATGAAAATAAGCAGTATTTATTGTGTTGTTAATATGAGGAATGAAGGATAAGGTGTTGTCTAAGATGACACCCAAGCTCTTAGCTTTGGCGGTGGGGAGAAGTGTGGTGTTGTCGAAGCTGAGTGAGAATAAACTGGTCTTAGATAGAGATGACTTGGTGCCAATGAGGAAGATCTCAGTCTTATTGCTTTTGAGCTGTAGAAAGTTAGAAGAAAACCAGGATTTGACTTCGGTGAGGCAAATGAGAAGAGAGGATGAAGAGAGCGGGGGGTTTGGTTGGGTAGAGAAGTAGAGCTGGGTGTCATCGGCGTAGCAGTGAAAATTAATATTAAATTTCCTGAAGATATTGCCAAGTGGGAGTAAGTAGATTATGAAGAGAAGGGGACCTAAGACTGAGCCCTGAGGAACTCCAGAGGTAACTGGCTTGGGGTTAGAGTGGAAGGTACGCAGTTGGACAAATTGAGTGCGATTAGATAGACATGATTTGAACCAATTTAGAGGAGTTTTTGAAATGCCGATGGTGGATAGTCTATGGAGTAGAACTGAATGTGAGATGTGTCAAATGCTGCACTGAGATCGAGTAGGATGAGGATGGAAACCTGGCCTGAGTCTGCTGCAAGAAGGAGGTCATTTGTGATTTTGATCAGAGCCGTTTCTGTGCTGTGGTGGGGGCGGAAACCAGACTGGAAGACTTCGTAGATTGAGTTGCTGGATAGATGAGAGTGTAGTTGGTTAGCAACAACTTTTTCAAGTATCTTAGAGATAAATGGTAAATTGGATATGGGGTGAAGGTTATTGAAATTGTTGGGGTCTGAGCCAGGCTTTTTGAGAAACGGGGTTAGAGCTGCAGTTTTTAAGGCTGAGGGAACGATTCCAGTCCGGAGGGAGGCATGAATGATGGAGCAGATGAAGGGTAACAGGGATGAGATGCAGGATTTAACCAGGTTAGATAGGAGTGGGTCAAGCTGACAGGTGGTGGGCTTGGATTTGCAAATAAAATCCGAGATATAAGAGGCATCAGGAACTGAGAAGTCTGAGAAGGATTCAAAGAACGTGAGATTGTCAGGCGGAAGTATGTGGGGGTCAGCCGGGCTAAGACTCTGGTGGATTTGGTTGATTTTATGGTTAAAAAAGGAAAGGATGCTATTACAGGTGTCAGTGGAGTAGAAGTGAGGGGGTAGTATAGAGGGAGAATTGAAAATTTTATGGAGGACTGAAAAAAGAGTTTTGGAGTTTCCGTTGTTATAGTTGATGAGACTGGAGTAGAAATCTGATTTGGTATGAGAAATAGAATCCTTATAACGGGCTAGGTGGGCGATGTATAGGTCTTTGTGTATTAAGAGGCCTGTTCTCTTGTAGAGGCACTCCAGCTGGCATCCTTCAGCTTTTAATGTTCTGAGGTTAGATGTGAACCGGGGGCAGAGGTGGAAAAACAGACAGTACGGGTTTTTAATGGAGCCAAGGTGTCAAGGATGTTTTGTAGGCTGGAATTGTAGTGGTTAGTCAGTTCATCGAGAGAGGAGAGTTCGTCAGTGAAGTTAATAGTTGAAAGATGTGAAGAGAGAGTGTCTAGATTGATGTCCTTGATTTTCTTAAAACGAATAAGACGTGGTGTCTTGGTATGGCTAACAGGTAGTTGAAGAGAAAATGAAAGAAAGAAGTAGTCAGAAATGTGGAGATCAGTAAAGCCGGGCGTACACTGTGCGACTTTTTCACTTTTTTGAGCCGATTTTCCACTCGTGCGAAAATTCACGAGATCGGGGCAAGTTTTGCGCCGAGCGTCGTGTAGTGTACAGGGGGGTTACGAGAGGCGATTAACACCACGTGACCAGCTACCGTTCAGCAATCGTGAGCTCGCACAAACTTCTGGCGTGTTTAATATTTTGCTCGTCCCTCGTGAGGGTATCGCACTGTTGAAGCGGCGCTGCGAGCAGCTGCGACCCAAAAAGTATCAGAACCACTCACGGCACATGCGCAATCATGCATCAACACCGCTCGCCCGCTATTTCAATACACGTTGTTCGTTTTTGTTTCTACACGTTTTTCTACTCACAAAGATTGTCAAGAAAGCGTGTTTGTCGTGTTCATGTCAAATTAAACTGATCACAAAACACAGATTTACTTTCTTTATTTCGTTTTCTTCATCCAACCCCCATAAATCCCTGTGTGTCCTCCTGCAGCACTCCCGAACAACAGGCAAGACAAAAAAGTCTAACGTGTTGAGTAAAAACTGCTATTTTTAGCATATTTTTAGGGCCGACGTGTTGCTACCAGACGTACAGTGTGAGCAGTCAGATCGCATCCGAGAACTGGGTCGTGCAGTGTGAGCACATGACTCGTGAGATCTGCCCTGCGAGGAAGTCGTACAGTTTGAGCTGAAGCTGAGTGCTACGAGTGAAAAAGTCGCACAGTGTACGCCCGGCTTAACTGAGCAGTTGAGAGGAATGAGACCGGAGCAGCAGATTAAGTCCAGGCTGTGTCCTTTGTTGTTGGTCGGAGTATCGATGTGTTGGTGAAATCCATGACTATGGAGAAATTAAGAAAAGTCCTTAGTGATGGGGAGCGTGTTATTGTCCATGTAAATATTGAAGTCACCCAGCAGCATTATTTTGGATGACAGAGTGGATAAATGGGCAGTGAAGCAAACTGGGATAGAAAGTCAGGATGTGGTTTAGGGGGACGGTAAATAACAGCAATGATGGTGGGAGCGGGTCCAGGGAGGTTTCAACATAAAACGCTAACATACTTCCGGTCGTCATATTTCTAAATAAAATCCCGAATGCTGTTTCGGTTGAATGGCTCTCCTCAGAAACGCATTTCTTTTTTTAATATGGGTTAGGGTTAGGGTTGGCTCGATATCTCATCAGGAGGGGAACAGATGAGCAAAACTGCGACAGAACGTTTAAGAGGAAGGAGGAGGGCCTCATTAGGGAGTGGAACGGTTTACTCGCGACAATCGCAGCACTCAAGTGCTGTTGTGCTCCTTGCTCGACTCTCGAGATCACAAAATGCCTCAAGACTTCAAAGGTTATGGTTTGTTTATGCAATTCACCATCAAACCAAAAAAATAAATCATGTTTTCATCGCTGTTTGATATCATAAATGATGTTGTTCCTCTCCACTGCCAGAATTAAAGCCATGAAAAGCACACTGTTGCACTTCTGGAATGATACTGGGAGTAAAAAAGTCGCTGGGTCACACGAAAGCTTCATACATATATATATATATATATATATATATATATATATATATATATAGATATATATATATATATGAAATTACATCGCCTACACTGAAACCTTGTGTGATTTCCCGTCTAGCCCTATGTTAGCAGAAATTGACGCATCCCTGAAGCGGCTCGCAGAAAAAATAGAACCCAATCCTATCTTTAGTGGTGCGGTGAGTTTTGTTGAGTTGCTAGCTACAGATCAGTGCCAGAAGATTCTAGATGATGAACAAAAACGAGTCATACACAGCCACTTTATAAGTAGATAAATACATTGTCATATCTAGTGTTGGCATTCTTACGTGTTTTATGGTAGGTAGCACTTACTACACCCATCGACATATATACTGAACAATTCATTTCCATAGGCTCCAATAGCACGTTTTTGAGGCTAAATGGGAGGTGGCCACCACCGCCATTTTGACCGTGTCACAGTTTCCATCAAGCCCAGACAATTCCACAAAAGGGAAGAGAGGTGGAGCTGAGGGTGTGGCTGTAAGGCTGGGATCAACTGACGACACCCGGTCAAACTAGCTACAAGCTAACCCAAAGCTAACGCGGAGGTGGGAGCTAAGCTAACAGAGGTAGCAACCTAGCTACAACCGTAGTTAACTTCTGCACAACACCAGAGCTTCTGAGTCAGAGATACGCTGGGCTGACCGCTGGGTAAAACCGGGTGGAACACAGAGGTCTCCCGAAAGCTGCTGAAAGCCAGCAGCCTGCGCAGCAGACAGAAGCCTTGCTGCGGGGAGAAGAAGAAGAAGAAGAAAATATCATTTCTATAGCACATCTCAAGATAAAAATCACGAGGCGCTTCACAAAAACAAAAAAAAAATGTTAAAATATAAAAAAGCATTTAGAAAATGTTTAAAAATATATTTTAAATGAGCAAAAATAGGCAATTGGGATTTAAAAGAAAAATGTTATGAAAGAGAGAGAGTGAATAGGAAAGAGGGAAATCAGTGGATCCTGAGGAAGGTGGAATAGGTGGGGAGAGCAGAATAAAGAGAGAGGGGTTGAAGAAAGTCATGCAAAAGCAAGCTTGAACAAGTGAGTCCTCAGCTGCTTTTTGAAGGAGACCACTGAGTCCACTGATCTCAGGCTCAGGGGGAGAGAGTTCCAGAGTCTGGGGGCCACAGCAGCAAATGATCTGTCACCTTTGGTCTTCAGCCTGGTGCACTGCACAACCAGTAGGCTTTGATCACTGGACCTCAGGGACCTGCTGGGGGTGTAGGGACTAAGAAGATCACCAATGTAAGATGGTGCTTGTCCGTGTAAGGCCCTATAGACCAGAACCAGGATCTTGAAATGAACCCTGAAGTTGATTGGCAGCCAGTGAAGCTGGAGGAGAAGCGGGATGATGTGGGTGTGTTTGGAGGACTTGGTCAGAAGCCGAGCACAGGCATTCTGAACCACCTGTAGACGGTTCAGGGAGGTTCTGCTCAGACACGTGAAAAGAGAGTTACAGTAGTCTAAGCGTGAGGAGATGAAGGTGTGGAGAACTGTCTCAAGTTCAGAGCGGGACAGAATGGGACTCAGCTTAGCAATGTTCCTGAGATGGAAGAAGGAAGAGCAAACAAGAGAACTGACATGAGAATCCAGGGTGAGAGCTGGGTCAAAGGTCATGCCAAGATTCCTGACAGAAGGTTTGGTGTGGGAAGCAAGCTGACCAAGAGAGTCTCTGACTTTGAGAACCAGCTTGTCTGAGGCACAGATGAGGATCTCAGTCTTATCTTCATTCAGCTGAAGAAAGCTCCCAGCTATCCAAGTTTTGATGGAGTCTAAGCAGGTGTGTAAAAGGTGCAGCTTAGACATCTCATGGGGCTTAAAGGAGATGTACAGTTGGATGTCATTTGCATAAAGATGGTAGGAGATTCCTTTGAAGGAGCTCAGGATGTGCTGAAGAGGAAGCAGATAGAGGAGGAAGAACAGAGGCCCCAGCACAGAACCTTGTGGGACACCATGGGTAAGAGAGGTGGTGGAGGACCTAAACATGGAGATGGCCACAGAAAAGGAGCGCTCAGAGAGATAAGAGGAGAACCACTCCAGAGCAGATCCTGATAGGCCTACCCAGTCTCTCAGCCTCTCCAGTAGCAGGTGATGGTCAACAGTGTCAAAGGCTTCAGTCAGGTCCAGCAGGACCAGAACAGAACAGTCCTCTGCATCACTGTGAGTCAGAAGGTCATTAGAGACCCTAAGAAGAGAGGTTTCAGTAGAATGAGCTCTGCAAAAACCTGACTGGAAGCTATCATAGATTTTATGTTCATCAAGAGCAGCTGTGAGTTGTTTAGCCACAGCCTTTTCCAAGATCTTGGAGATGAACGGAAGTTTAGAGATGGGTCTGAAGCTGCTATGGAGAGAGGGGTTGAGACTCGGTTATTTAAGAAGCGGGTGGATTACAGCATTCTTAAAGTAAGCAGGGACCTGACCAGAAACCAGAGAAGCATTAATTATAGAAAGCAGGCTGGGACCGATGGGCTGAAAAGCATTTTTAAACAAAGATGAGGGTAAGATGTCGAGGGGGCATGCTGAGGTATTCATAGAGTTAACTAGTTTGGTTAACTCAGGCAAAGAAACAGGAGCAAAGCTATCTAGGATGATGGGCCTGGTTGGAGTTGGGAGAGGCAGCGATAAGGCTGAAGGAGAGATGCTAGATCTAACCTTACTAACTTTGTCCACAAAGAAAGACAGAAAGTTCTCACAGTCTGCAACAGAGTGGATGGAGGCTGTAGGAGAGGCAGGAGAGACGATGCTGCTGATGGTGTTAAACAGCACCTTGGGGTTCCCTTTGCTCTGGGACACCAGGTTGGAGAAATAGGAAACCCTGGCGTCTCTGACTGCAGAGTTAAAGGATGACAGAAGATCCTTTAAGTGCAGCAGATGGACATGGAGATGGGTTTTCTTCCACAAACACTCAATTTTTCTGCATTGGCGCTTCAGGCTGCGAAGGCTGTCATTAAACCAGGGAGTAGGGTTCACTGCAGGAACTGATCTGGTTCTGACAGGACAGATGTTGTCCAGAATGGAGAGGCAGTGCTCGTTATACAGAGAAGTTAAGGAATCTGGGTCGTTATCAGAAGAACAGGGTGGATCAAAAGCAGCAGAAAACTGCTAGCTGTGCTCTCATTAAGAAAATGAGAACTAACCATACGGCGAGCAGGAGGTGGGAATGCAGAAACTGACAAGTTAAAGAAAATGCAATGGTGATCTGAAATATAAACGTCCTCAGGACAAACACTGTCAGCATTTAGACTCAGGGTAAAAACAAGGTCTATAATAATAATAATAATAATACTACTACTACTACTAATAATAATAATAATACATTTTATTTAAAAGCGCCTTTCAGAACACCCAAGGTCACTTGACAGAAAATACTTAATAAAATACAATAAAACAACAATAAAACCCAAACAAGAAAAAACAAAGAGAGAAACAGTTCAATAAAATCAGAGGTTGTAGGCAGATTTAAACATATGTGTTTTGAGTTTTGTTCTGAAAAAGGGTAAAACTGTCGATGTTCCTTATGTCTGGGGGAAGTGAGTTCCAGAGACGAGGAGCAGAGCGGCTGAAAGCTCTGCTCCCCATGGTAGAGAGACAGGCAGAATGAACCGCAAGATGGATGGAAGAAGAAGATCTGAGAGAACGGGATGGGGTGTGAATACTTATAAGGTCTGAGATATATGGAGGACAGAAGGTTATGGATTGCTTTGAAGGTATGGAGGAGAATTTTGAAGATGGACCTGAATTTAACTGGGAGCCAGTGAAGCTGTTGGAGAACCGCAGTGATGTGGTGAAAGGAAGGGGTTCTGGTGATAATACGGGCTGCTGAATTCTGGACCAGTTGCAGTTTATGAAGGAGTTTGTTGGGGAGACCATAACGAAGTGAATTGCAATAGTCGATACGGGAGGTGACGAGGCTGTGGACGAGAATGGCGGCAGTGTGAGGGGTAAGGGAAGGGCGAAGATGGTTTATGGAACGTAGATGGAAGTATGGTGACTGAATTATGTTATTAATGTGAGCTTGAAAAGAAAGTGAGCTGTTGAGGATGACACCCAGACTCTTGACCTGAGGGGAGGGGGAGACTATGGCACTGTCAATAGTTAAAGAAAAGCGGTCCGATTTTGAGAGGGTGGATTTAGTGCCAACTAGAAGAAGTTCAGTTTTATTGCTGTTGAGTTTGAGGAAATTAGAGGTGAACCATGATTTGATTTCTGAGAGGCAGAGTGTAAGGGAGGATGGTGGGAAAGTTGTGTTGGGCTTACTGGAAATGTAGAGCTGGGTGTCATCCGCGAAGCAGTGAAACTGGATATTGAATTTATGGAAGATTTTGCCGATAGGGAGGAGATATACTATGAAGAGGAGGGGCCCCAGGACAGAGCCCTGGGGCACACCTGACTTGACTGGGGAGGGTTCTGAGGAAAAGGATTTTAACTGGATGAACTGAGTGCGGACAGTAAGGTAAGATTGAAACCAGAGTCTAGAGTGTGCCCCCTGGTGTGTGTGGGGCCAGAAACATGCTGGGTAAAGCCGAAGGTGTCCATAAGGCTGGAGAAATTCATGGCAAAGTGATCAGAGGGATCATCAACTTGGATGTTAAAATCACCAACAATCACCAGTCTGGACAGCTTCACAGTGGAGGATAGAAAGTCACTAAACTCCTGAAGGAAAGAACTGTTTGGACCAGGTAGACGATAAACCACAGCACAGTAGAACGGGTCCTTACGCCCGACTTTAATCAGCTGCAGTTCAAAGGAAGCAAAGTGACCAGAGGTTGTAGAGCCACATGGAAGATGGTCTCTGAAAACAACAGCTAGGCCTCCACCACGACCAGAACCCTGGGGCTGGCTAAGAAAAGAATAACCACTCGGGCAGAGTTCAATCAGACCAGAATAATCAGATGTTTGCTGCCAAACTTCAGTCAGAAATAGAAAATCCAGCCCGCGCAGCAGACAGAAGCCGCGATCAGGCAGAGATGCGCTGGGCTGCGGGGAGGGGAGAAACGGGTGGAAAACATCGGCGCATCTCCCCTCCCCGCAGCTCGGCGCATCTCTGTCTGATCGTGGCTTCTGTCCAATTACAGACCTGTATCTACACTCCCTTTCATGTCAAAGATCATAGAGAGGGCTGTGTTTATCCAACTGATGTATTTTCTACAGGAATGGGAAATTGGAGAAGTATTTCAATCTGGGTTTAAACCCTTTCATAGCACTGAATCTGCACTGCTTAAGGTCCTTAAAGAGCAAGTCACCCCCTACAAGAAACTTACTTCACTCCCATTTCATGTTTGAAAAATGCAACAAATGCTGTTGCTTGGCAGACCGAGAGGGCGGAGCCGCTAACAAATACACACACACACAGGCTCACAATGGCATTATGACATCGTAATATACCAGATGACATCATAGCATACCTCTTAGCCAATAGCGGTGGCAGATTTAAATTCAAATACAGTGCAGAATTTTTCCCTGACGACGGCACAACACTGACAGTTTTAGGCAGAATATTTGAATTTTAACCAAGATGCACTGAACTGCCAAATTATTGACTACACGTGTCTGTAGCATGATTAGACACTCCTTTATATAGTTTATCAGCAAAAAAATGTGATTTGGGGGTGACTTGCTCTTTAATGACATTTTATTGGCTAATGATTCCGGTGATGCTGTGGTTCTGGTGCTCTTGGACTTGACAGCAGCCTTTGATACCGTTGATCATAGTATCCTAATAAACTGGCTGGAGCGGTCTGTGGGCATAACGGGCCAGGCACTTCAGTGGATACAATCTTACTTGACTGGGAGGAGTTTTTGTGTGAGGTTGGGGGACTGTGCCTCCGATCTGGCTGAGCTGCCTTGGGGAGTCCCCCAAGGATCGATTTTGGCCCCACTACTTTTCTCCTTATATCTCCTACCCCTGGGGGAACTATTCCGTAAACATCACGTGTCATTCCATCTATATGCGCACGATTGCCAGGTCATTTTTCCAATTAGGCGTGGTGGTTTATGCACCATTCAACCTCTGTTGGACTGCCTGGAGGACATCAAGCTATGGTTGGCTCTGAACTTCTTGTGTTTCAACAAACACAAGACTGAAGTAATTCTGTTTACGCCACCAAAGACCCTAGCAGGTGCTCGATTTTTCCACTCTGGCACTGCATCAGAAGGCGGTGGTCACTAACTTAGGGGTAAAACTGTACGCAGAGCTCAGATTTGATGCTCAAGAGAACGGAATCGTGAGATCTTGCTTTTTTCATCTACGCCGCATAGCAAAAATTAAGCCTTTTCTGTCACATAGTCATTTGGAAACTGTAATCCATGCCTTTGTTACCTGCAGGCTGGATTATTGCAACTCGCTATATGCGGGGCTTAGGCAAGCTCCAATAGCACGCCTCCAGGCGGTTCAGAACTCGGCTGCTCCGTTGTTAACATCTACCAGGAGGTCTGAACATATTACACCAGTCCTACGTGCCTTGCATTGGCTCCCTGTCTTCTATCACATCAGGATTAAGGTAATCCTGTTTGTGTTTAAGGCGTTAAACTCAGGGACACCTAAATATCTTGCTGAAATCATCCACCAACATGTTCCGGTGCATTCCCTTAGGTTGGCTGACCAGAGACTACTGACTTTGCCCAGGTACAGCCTGAAGTCTCGTGGGAGTAGTGCCTTTTCAGTACTTGGACCAAGTCTCTGGAATGAGCTGCCAGCTGATGTAAAGCAGGCCAAATCATTGGAAACCTTTAAAAGCAGACTAAAAACACATCTGTTCTCGCTGGCGTTTGGACATTGAAGTTGGGGGAAGTAGGCCGGATATGGATTGCGAACTTGCACTCAGGATTTCGTATTGTATTTTAAATGGATTTCTTATTGTATTTTAAATGGATTTTTTATTGTATTTGACATGGATTTCTTATTGCATTTCTAATGGATTGCTCATTGTATTTTAAATGGTTATATGTCTGTCCTATTGTGGTGCTTTTTATGGGTGTACAGCGCTTTGTTTGTCCATTTTGGCCATTTGAAAGCGCTTTATAAATAAAGTTGATTTGATTTGAACATCGGTCTCCCGAGAGCTCCACAAGCCGATAGTCAGAACCCAGCTCCACCAACATGTTATATTTCAACCCATTTTCTGAAGTGCAGCATTATGTTAAATGCCCTGGGTTTTACCCTATTACATTTCAATTTCATGGTTAAACAGTACATGTTAAAATCTAAGCTCAGCTCGGCAGTGACCTAAAATACATAAATATAATTTTACTTACCGAAAAAAATGAAGTGGAGACTCCTTGGACGCTCCATTAGTGCAATTAATGCCACAGCAATTCATTTATTGCACAAATAATATCCAAAAAAGAATACACAAACACAGAGACTCAAAATCCCGGAGCAGTTTCCAAGCCAGACCGAGGCTCTACTGAGGCCTTTCCAAGGAGCTAGCTCTGTGGTCACGTGGGTCTGATGCTCATTAATTATACAGAATTTTAGGCTTTTAATACACTTAAACAGAAGAGTGAGAAAAAAATTCACCCCCCTCAGAGTTGTCATGAGAGCAAACTAGATCATTTAAACAAAAAACATGTTTTGGTACCAGGCTGTAAACATGTTTATTTCTGCTGTGAAATTGGTATTTTTAACATGGGAGTCAATGGGGATTTGCTCATTTCTGACACCAGCCCCTAGTGGATGAGGGTGGAACTGCAATTTTTGGTACTCCAGGATGGCCTCAATTTTTAGCCGCATTGTGGGGGCTTGACTACACCTATTACAGTTTTATGCCTCCGGCATTGCGAGTTTGCCGTCTTGCTGTTAGCTTGTTGTCATAGTTCTGAAGGACTCATTAACGGAAGTAAAACACCCAGATTGACACTTTAATAACTTCATACATTTCAATGTAAAATTTGTGTGTTGGTAATTGAAAAAGTAGCCTACTTGATATATTTTAGACCCTATTTGTTTCGAATTCACGTTAGCATTGTTAGCTTAATGTTAGTACTAGAACATTCTAGCGGAGCAGGCCATTTTGAAAGGAAGTTTGAGGAAAAACCTAACGGAGTGTTTGCAAATAAATAAGATAATAAAATGTGACAAATGAGGATCTTGTTTTTCTGGCTAATAGAGAAGTTTGCTTTAACAGTTTTTGAAATTAAAATAAGATATTCTACTTTCCTTTGTAAATAAACTTGAAAAAAAAGAATCAAAGAAATAAGGAATCTCACTCACTCACTCACTCACTCACTCACTCACTCACTCACTCACTCACTCACTCACTCACTCACTCACTATCCTAGCAAATAACTCAGCTCATGCATTCAGAGTAATATTGTGTTTTATTAAAGCTTCTTTTCAAGATTTTTCAATACGGACTTGGCTTCACATCATCATTTGGGATGAAATGGTTTATTTTCTAACTTCTGACTCCTGTTTCAGAAATCAGTGCAAACATTGTGTTGTTCAGAGTAGATTCTGCCTCGTCTGGTCTATAAAAGTGGTGCAGAAGCTGCAGCTTGGGATTGAGAAGCAGCAGATGAGCTGCCAGCTTCCATTACACAGCCCACGCCACCAGGTAGCCTCATTGTCATTCAGAATTTAAAACATACACAGTCAGCAGCAACATCTCGGCATCAGACAGCTTGTCAGGTTAAAAATGCTTTTCTTCCAATTAAAAGACAAGTAAAGAATGTGTGAGTGATTGCTCTGTGAGTAATGCTCCGACACCAGTTTGAACCAGAGCAGAACTTAATCATGGTTGTTTATCTCAGGCCTTTCCTCCATTCCTCACACTGTCACTGCTAATGTATTGTGCTAGGCTACTACACCCCAGATCACTGAATCTTTAGTCAAATACATAAATAAGCCCAGAAAATAATGATCGCTAACTTTGTCTAGTTTCACGTTCTGGTTTAATTTTTCTCGGACTAATATCCTGAAAGCGTATAAATATAATAGTTAGAGATGCAGAATGTTGGACTTTTTCTTGATAAATGACTTAACCCCCGGAAACCTAAATTTAGAAAACAACTGCAAAATCTTTTTTTAACCTTTCACATGTTGTTCTAGGAGGCCAGATAAACGGGCCTATTTACACGTTTTAACAGCCAATAGTGTTGCAGAACTGAACAATAGGACCTATTAGCAATGTAAATGTGGTTTTAAAAAGAAAAAAATGGGGAAGGTTTATTTTTGTAGACTTAAATCTGATGTTGTAATATTACAACCGTGGGTCTCTGGGGGTTAAATAATTAATCAGTATTATTTCTGCATCGTCTTAATGGTGGTGGTATCTTGTAAAGGTTGTAACACACAATTATTTTCTTCTTCAATTTGTCTTCTGACTGATGGAGAATGTCAAATTAACATTCAAAGTCTTGTCCTTAAAGGTCCTGATTTGTCTTGGGTAATGATGCAAGAAGACATCAGAAAAGAACATTTACTGACGTATTTGGAAGTAGCAACACTCTAAAAGGTGTGACGTCTTCTTTATTTAACCATCATCAGACAATCTGAGGTTGGGTGAGTTTCCATTAAAATAATTTGCATTTGTTCCCTTTAAAGCAGCAATCCGGAGTTTTACCCATTTTAGAAATTATGTTTAATTTTTTTAGACAAAATGGAAGACAAGTCTCACCCTGTACTGTGATATAATGTAGAAAATACGCCAATCTATTTGTAGGCTAAGCCCCGTAGAGCCCCATGCAATTTGAACTGTGCGCCGTTTAGCATTTGCCAATAGTGTTAGACGTCCGCTTACGTACATATGTCAGTCGCCGTGTATGTCTGTAAGTGGAATTAAAGGAATTGATGAGTTGATGGCATGGACAAGACTTGTATTACATATGTATATGTATGTATGTATATATATATATATATATATATATATATATATATATATATATATACACATATACATATGTATACGTATATATATACATATACATATGTATATATATATATATATATATATACAGATACATATGTATCTGTATACATATACATATGTATATATACATATGTATAAGTATATATATACATATGTATATATATGTATTAGCATACAAATAGATTGGCGTATTTTCTACATTATATCACAGTACAGGGTGAGACTTGTCTTCCACTTTGTATGTATGTATGTAGATATATATACACACACACATATATATTTATATATATATATACACAGTAAATATGAATGAACAACATAAATTGAGAACTATAAAAACAAAGCTCTTGATTTAATGAGACTACGTTCCTACCTTTATCGATGGTAACCAGCTTTTGGTAGTGACCAAAAGAATGAGATTCCGGGTATAAGCAGCTGAAATAAGTTTCCTCAGCAGTGTGTCTGGGCTCTCCCTTAGAGACAGGGTGAGAAGCTCGGTCTTATGGGATGGGCTCGGAGTAGATTTGCTGCTCCTCCACATCGAGAGGCATAGTTAGGATGCCTCATGGACGCCTACCTGGTTAGGTTTTCTGGTCACATCCAACCGGGAGAAGACCCAAGGGAAGACCCAGGACACAAAGGAGGGACTATGTTTCTTGGCTGTCCAGCAAACACCTTGGGGTTCTCCACGACCCGACCCCGGATAAGCAGAAGAAAATGGATGCTTGGATGGAGCTTCCAGTATCCTGCATTAAACCCCAGTGGAGTTTATCTTCTCCCTTCTGGGAAAAACCATCTCTCAGGAGTTAAAGATGTCATGTTCCATATGCCCTGCTTCAGTTAGTGTTAATTAGTCCCACCTGCGTCTTGTTTCCCTGATTACCTGTCCTTCTGTATTAAAGCCCTGTTTGTTGCTGAGTTGGTCTGTTTATCATGCATCCGTTCCTTGATTCTGCTGTCTGCAAAAGACTTTTAAAACTCCTGTGGCTGGCTCTGTGCTCTTACCCACCTACTTTGGATCCACATTTACCTCCACATCAAGACAAAATGTTAGTCCTTTTCCCATAAAAGCAAAACAAAAGTGGACTTCTTGAGGCAGCTAAAGAATCTCAACCAGAAAGAGTTTTATTTTGTTTGGACTGGTTTGCCTTTGCTAAAGACAAGCTGAGGCTGGAGAGGGACACCAGTTTTGCTGAGAATGTCTAAATGCTGCCCACTCTAATCTGTACACCTCCAGAATCATGAACCAGGTTAGAAAGATTGGTATCATCACTAAGTATTAGGTGTTTGTCAAATGGAACAGTTTTAGACCTGACACTAAAAGCATGGAGTGTTAAGAGTTTGATGAGATCCTCAGCAACATGACTGCATGCAAACATTTTTTTCTTGATTGCAACCACAAGGGAAGTTTGAGCAGACGGGGGTGTTAAACTGAGCGTTACAGGGGAGAAATCAGTGTTCAAACACTTGGGGGCTTGTAAGGATAATTCCAGCCATCCTAATCTGGATCCGACCCCCCCATCCACCACCTCACTCAGTCTTTCAGATCTCAACCTCATATTAAACCTCAGTTTGGCCCTGCAGTTCAAATTCTTCATGAAATGTGCAGGGAGGTGAGTGGGTACTGTTTTGGAACTATAAACTAGGATGTGCGCGGCATTTCATATGAAGATTAGATCAGTTTAATGCCTGACTGCATGTTCATTTCCATAATGGGATCAATAAAATATCTCTTAATCTTCATCTTCTGTCTCATATCAGACCAAAGCCCTGGAAGACAAGTGAGGAAAAAAGAAGAGAATTAACCCATCCCATTTTCTTATTCTGACCAATTGTATTTCCTCATAACTTAATGGCTAACTTTTTGGAATATATAAGAATATATAAGAGCCAGCCTCCTAGCCAAGTGAAAAGAGAAAATTTAGGATGCTCCTTAAAGGAGTGGATTACTCATTTAATCAATACTTTTGCAGGAGTCTCTGGTAGGAATTAATGCGTTGTAAGTCATTCTCGGGGGGAAGAAATATACAGGTGCACCATTTCTCGGACCTAAAACTCACCCACATCACGGCTGGGCTTCAGAAGGCAGGTTTTAGAGTTTTATTTTCTGATATTTGGGCATCTCGCCTCAGATTGGATAACAGCAACCTGACTCTACCACTAGCTTGCATCATGAATGTTTTATCTCCACAAATCTAGAGGCGCTTCTGCCATGAGGTGGTATTGCTAATGCTAACGGTTAGCTTAAACTAGCCGAGAAGTTCCTTGCTGTTTTCTGGATGCTAAACCAACAACAGCCTTTCCCGTCGTGAGTCAAGATGGGTGAGTCCATGACATGTTCAGTGTGATGTGGATCTGTCGGGCTTTCCAAATCCTAGAGTTTAACCGTCAGAAGGTGATGTAGGAGATGGGTGTAGGAGACTATTTTCATGACCGATTATAATCAGAAAAAAACATTTCTGGAAAATTGGTAAAAAATAATACCCTTAGGGCAGGGGTGTCAAACTCAAATTCACAAGGGGCCGAAATGAAACTCTGGGACGGAGTTGAGGGCCAAACTTAATATTTTTGAAAAAGTGACGGCAAATTTGCACATTTTCTTTATCAACATGTATGCAATTTTGAACCTTTAAATTTGGAAACAAACATATTTCTGCATTAACACTGAATGTGGAATAACCAAATTACACACCAGCAAGTCAGTTACAAATAAAAGGCATCAGTGGTATTCAGCTTTATGTTTTCTTGTTTATTAATTTTTCTTATTTTTTATTATCATTTTTTCTCCTGTAATAAGTGTCATCGCTGCTGTGACGTCTAGCTTTCCCCACTGAGGAACAATAAAGGGATTTTCTATTCTATTCATCTATCTGCAGCCTTTCCACTTCCTGTTTACTGTAGGTTAAATATTTTCTTACGAGCCAACAACAAAATAAAAATATCATTTTATCTTAATTGAAAATGCAACATCTCACCTGTTAACTTTCATGTTTTGGAGCAGAAAAAGAGCATAAAACCAACATATTTAAAGCTCAGTTTGTTCCACTGGTTTACTGTGATGCACCTGTTCCAGCCAGATACCTGCATCATGGGGTTGATCTGAGCTGAGGAGGAGACTCCTGTTGTTTTGTTCATCTTCATCATAATAATGACAACATTAGATGACAACAGGTGCTCACATAGGTTTGTGCTGATGAACATGTCTGAGCAGCTTGACCACGTTGTTGTGTGTCGGGGGGGAAACACGACAGCAGCCACAGAGTCGTGCTGGTTTGAGCGTGTCGCTTTTCGCTGGAGTTATATCAGCTCTGTCTGGACGTTAGTTGGAAAACTTTTTCTTTCAGTCGTGAACACGTTACTGAGCGGCTAGAATCTCCGTTTCTGGGCTTCAACGTCAGAAAATAGCTGAGTGAACTCGGCGCTGAGTGAGAGGAGGAGTGTAGTTTGTCCGAGACAGCGGAGCTGCAGAGACCGGCAGCAGGCGCTGAAAAAACACAAAGGAGGGGGCTTCGTCGGCTCCGCGCTGACGCCGCAAAGCATCATGGGAGTTGAAGTCTTTGCGGTACAATCGGCCAGCGGGCCAGTTTTAATATATTTTTGATATTTATCTCGCGGGCCACATAAAAATGCTCCGCGGGCCGCATCTGGCCCGCGGGCCTTGACTCTGACATATGTGCCTTAGGGTGAGGATGTGTAGTTTTTGTCATTAATCTCTGAAAATATCCATCCAAATGTTGTTATAAACGAATTAACAGATACCCAGTTGTTGAAAAATATTAGCAGTTTCAAAACAAATAATAATAAAAATCTGTTCTAAAATGCATGGGAAGTCTCTGGGCGACACCACATTGGATGCCATGTTTCCTTCTATGGAAGCCCGTGAGGACAAAACACATTTGCTGCTTTGTAAGAAATGGTTACAAAACTTTCAGCAAGAGTAAATTTTGTTGTTTTACACATTTATCTCTTCAGTCATTGCCAGTGATGAAAGAGAATATGATGTGCTTGTTGTTTTGCTGGAGGTTGCACTCCCAGGGTTTTTTTGACCCTAACGGCCATCCTGGGTAAGGTCTTACTTGAACACAAAAAAATTGCTTGCTTGCATTGGTTTAGGTGTATATACTGCCCTCTATTGCCAGGGAAATTACACACTGTCACTTTAAGATTTTTTCCCCCCTTGAAAGTAATATCTCTTAAAAAAAGAAAAAATAAATAAACTTCAAATTGTTACAGTGCTTGAGAATTTTTTTTATTTAATTAATGTTTTTGTAAACCAAATTTTCTTCAGACTGCAGTTTGATGCTGCCCTGGTGATTAAGTGCATCTCCCAGAAGGACTCCCAAGAGTCCACCGGGAGACATACATCATAGGTGAATCAGATTTCTCTTATTTCATAACTCCTGCAACCTCCAGTGTCATGTGACCTGGAAATCGATGAAGGTCATCTATCATGAAGGTTGTCTCATTTCTCCGAGTGCAGCTTGAAGGAACAAGGACACACAAGTGGTGCTACGTAAAAAAGACAAATCAATATTTAGATAGTATTACAACTGAAAAAGAGCACTCGTCCTCTTTAGTGAAATTAATGTTGCCCAATAGATCTATACTGCATGAACTGATCATTTTTCAAAAGTAAAAGGAATTGATCTTAACCACCTTTTGTTATGAAACTAAACCCTTAATGGTAAAAGTGCATGTGCAACAAATGATATTTTCTCCATCTGTGCAGCTGAAGCTCTCTGTGGACATATTCAGTCAGGAAAAAGTATGTACAGGTGCTGGCCAGTAAATTAGAATATCATCAAAAGGTTGAAAATATTTCAGTAATTCCATTCAAAACGTGAAACTTGTACATTATATTCATGCAATGCACACAGACCAATGTATTTCCAATGTTCATTACATTTAAATTTGATATTCATAAGTGACAACTAATGAAAACTCCAAATTTGGTATCTCAAAAAATTAGAATATTCTGAAAAGGCTGAATATAGAAGACACCTGCTGCCACTCTAATCAGCTGATTTACTCAAAACACCTGCAAAGGCCTTTAAAAGGTCCCTCAGTCTTGTTTTGAAGGCACCACAATCATGGGGAAGACTTCTGACTTAACAGCTGTCCAAAAGACAATCATTGACACCTTGCACAAGGAGGGCAAGACACAAAAGGTGATTGCTAAAGAAGCTGGCTGTTCGCAGAGCTCTGTGTCCAAGCACATTAACAGACAGGCGAAGGGACGGAAAAAATGTGGTAGAAAAAAGTGTACAAGCTCTAGGGATAACCGCACCCTGCAGAGAATTGTGACGACAAACCCATTCAAAAATGTGGGGGAGATCCACAAAGAGTGGACTGCAGCTGGAGTCAGCGCTTCAAGAACCACCACGAGGAGACTCATGAAAGACATGGGATTCAGGTGTCGCATTCCGTGTGTCAAGCCACTCTTGAACAAGAAACAGCGCAAGAAGCGTCTCGCCTGGGCCAAGGACAAAAAGGACTGGACTGATGCTGAGTGGTCCAAAGTTATGTTTTCTGATGAAAGCAAGTTCTGCATTTCCTTTGGAAATCAAGGACCCAGAGTCTGGAGGAAGAGCGGAGAAGCACAGAATCCACGTTGCATGAGGTCCAGTGTAAAGTTTCCACCGTCAGTGATGGTGTGGGGTGCCATGTCATCTGCCGGTGTTGGCCCACTCTGTTTCCTGAGGTCCAGGGTCAATGCAGCCGTCTACCAGGAAGTTTTAGAGCACTTCATGCTTCCTGCTGCTGACCAACTTTATGGGGATGCAGACTTCACCTTTCAACAGGACTTGGCACCTGCACACAGTGCCAAAACCACCAGCACCTGGTTCAAGGACCATGGTATCCCTGTCCTTGATTGGCCAGCAAACTCGCCTGACCTTAACCCCATAGAAAATCTATGGGGTATTGTGAAGCGGAGGATGCAATACGCTAGACCCAACAATGCAGAGGAGCTGAAGACGACTATCAGAGCAACCTGGGCTCTCATAACACCTGAGCAGTGCCACAGACTGATCGAGTCCATGCCACGCCGCATTACTGCAGTTATTGAGGCAAAAGGAGCCCCGACTAAGTATTGAGTGCTATACATGCACATTCTTTTCATGTTCATTCTTTTCAGTTGGCCAACATTAGAGAAACAAACATTTTTTCATTGGCCTTTAGAATATTCTAATTTTCTGAGATACCAGATTTGATGTTTTCATTGGTTGTCACCTATAAATATCAAAATTAAATGTAATAAACATCGGAAATACATTGGTCTGTGTGCATTGCATGAATATAATGTACAAGTTTCACGTTTTGAATGGAATTACTGTAATATTTTCAACCTTTTGATGATATTCTAATTTACTGGCCAGCACCTGTATTTCTCACCCTCACATTATTGTGCAGTCACAATACTGCATGTGCACAAAAATCACATTCACAAATCTCACATTTAGAGATGGGAAATGTTAGAGTGCATTCGTTTTTCTTGTCAAATTGAGTACAGGAGAATGCAGCTGTTTTTTCCCCCTGCAGCATTCATAAGTGTATTTTCTCCATTATCTTTAGCTGCAAAGAGTGGTCACACTTTTAAAGAGTCTCATTCAACAGAACATGTTCGTGTGGTCTAAGTTGGTTCATAAAATGACCATCCTTTACTTCTTCTCCGTGTAATTATGGCTAAGTATTCATTTAATCACTTCTTTTTATTCCCTTTGAGCAGAAATTTAGAATTTTTTTTCCAGAGGGCACCATCTGGAGGTGGGAGAATGTATCACACCTTAAGCTCCTCTTCCTACTTCATGCCTAAAGCTTGAAGCAATGCCTGTCGGATTGGCTAGTAGCAGCGCAACTCTACCAGTGACTCGGTTTGCAACATGGATGTTTTATCTCCACAAATAACACAAGCCTGAAGGAGTTCTGCTGTGTGGTGGAGTTGCTAACGCTAATGTAGCTACTACTAGCCAAGACCTTTTCTGCTGTTTCCTAGACGCTAAACCAACAAAAGCCTTCCCCGTACCGAGTCGAAATGGGTCCATGAATGTTGCTAATTCTACTCTTGTATTGTTCTCCTGCCATTAGTTGTTTGCGTGAGCCCCTGGACCTATTGTCATTGGTCAATTGCAAACATAGGTTTTCAAGCAGTACTAGGCTTAGGGTGCTCAGTCTCAATAAGCGGTCGCAAAGCCAGTCTCGCTGGATGGCCATAGACTTGTATATCTCCTTCACGTTCACAGTTGTCAGGATTTGGTTTACGGCGAGAGATTTGTCTAGGACAGCTGAAGAGCACACAGTGTGGTCTGGGCTACATAGGTGTATAATCTAAAATGCAAAAGATTTTGACTCAACAGGTAAATTGCACATGATGGGCTCTCTCATTTTACCTGCTTTTTATTCTGCTCACTACTGCAACACTACAACGGAGGGTAGAGGACAGTGAGGCTGCTTTTTCCACAGTCATCCAACTATAACATCAGTAAAGAGTGAAATGAATCAATAAAAACCGCCATGTACACGGTTTAGGTTCTGTGGAGTTGAGACGAATGTGATAACTGCTTCAGGAGAGGGTGATGTTAACTGGGAGGTCAATTAGACTGTGAGGAACAGCAAGGTTTCTGGATGATAACGTGTCTCTGCCAGGACCATCTGCACTGTTGGAACAGGTCTCCTGTTTAAGCAGTCAAATTGGCCGCTGTTGGTGAGTTAAATCTCACTTCTGACACAACACACGATATGTGCACGTCTGTGTTCTTGTTCCGTCTCAGAATCTCGGGCTCTGTGGGTGAGGGCATCTGTGCAACATATGATGGAAATACGACTAGCGTGTACAAATAAGAGCTTTAAAATGCAATTTTGATTTTAATTTGCTGGAGATGAGCCAACGTACAAGCCCTTTCGCATCATGGTGTACCATTTTAAGATCTCGGATCTGTTCATATAGGCTGGTGCAAACTGAGGCACCAACCACCCTGACTCAAAGACAAGAAAGCATCCGTGCTTCGATGCACCTGAAAACCTACATTTTTATTAGAACTTTTTTACTGATTGGACATCTGGACACTCATAGCAGCTTTTCGCTACTTTTGCAGCAGTGCCTTCCATCCATGTTTTCTTCATGTGACAAATTAATCAAATTAATACATTTAAATCAGTTGTCTATATTTGTTCAACCGGATGTCTAAATGTTACAAAAATATTTATTCATTTCCTAAATACGCTTGAAGTAGAAGCAGTTTAATGGAGTCTACTTTAGTTATTTTGGTCTCAGATTTATAGTCTTTAAAAGTATTAAAGCAACACTTAAGTTTCCAAAGGCAGCTGCAACAAAGCCAGGTCACCATCAGTCTGGGATTTTTGTAGCCTCTTTCAGCTCCCTCAAACTAGTGTAGCATTGGCAATTGAATGATATTTATTTGTACGTATGACCAGGAAGATGTGATATTCTATATGAATATAAAGCATTACCCTGCTTGGTCTTTATTGTAAATATCAGAAGATTATAGGGCTTAATCAGAAGATTCTAGGATTTTTGCTTTATTAAGTAATGATACACACTTCGTTTTGATTCAGAAAAGAGTCAGGTTTATAAAATTAAGATATTATTTTATTAAAATTAAAACATGATAAGTGAACTAAGCATTTTCTGGGATTGGATGGAGCTAAATGTGATGAAAGCTGTGTCAATGTAACGTTGGTCAGAACTTCCAAATCTCGGAAAGCGGCGTCTCCGGATGAAAAAGAATTTGGTTTGCTCTAAACTATGATGTTGTTATCTTTCATAAACACATCAGACACAATCTGTCATGTCTACTTCACTTGTTTTGAGAGACCCTCTTGGTGGGTCCAAAAGTCACACGGGACGGCTGACCACTGGCACCGGAGGGTTGTAGAATATCGTGGTACTGACTCTTCAGTCCAGAGATGTCTCAGGTCATGACAGCTGGATGGAACTGTGCGTCTGGAGGACTCTTAAGGAGTCTAATAATAATATCAGCTTTGTTCTGCAGGAACTGTTTTGCTGTCTCAGCTTTGTAGGTGCAAAAAGGTTTTAATGACGTGTCAAAATCTTTGATGGTCAAAGAGTTTATAACAGGTGGCCGGTTTGAAGCTTTCTCTAGAACTAACAAATCACTCAGGATGATCCAGTTTTAAGGTTGTGATGTTATGATTTGCACAGCCAATCAAAGGCTGACAGCTTGGGAGATGTTACCAAGACAACTCAGAATCACACCTTCTTTGATACCGGATGTTCTGACTGGTAAAATGGTAAGTTATGTGTTGGAGTTTAACTTAACCGTACTTGTTATTGTGTGAGTGCAGATGTTATGGACCTGCCGTCTAAACATGCTGAACACACTGCAGTGGTAGACATAACATGACATAACAATTATTGAACACAGATTAATGAAGCATTTCATTATAATATAATTGTAAGTAGTAATAAACAACTTTTATTTAATGATTATCGAGATTATAAGTGATGGAAGAAGTTCATATTGATTTAGGAAATCATTCTTGATTTTAGCACTTGATTCGAGCTGGAGTTCTTCTTTCATTGGAGGAGACAGATAGGACCTTGGGAATAGAAAGTTATTGTTTATCTTTCAGAGCTACAGAGTCTGTGAGCCCCAGCTGACATGAAGGCAGGCTCATTTAAAGGGAACACATGCAGTGTTGTGTCTCCTTTCTGACCAGATGTTGAATAGATGTTGAAAGGTTAGAATGTACCTAAAACTGACCATTGTTGGATGTTACACTAGTGTAGGCCGTGCTGATGTTCACCTTGATTTTAGCTCTTTGGTTACTCTTTGGTTAATCTCCAAAGACATAACTCCCTTGCTTTTCCTTCCAGTCTCCACCATGATGCCAACTAATAAAATGCAAAATTCTTTTTGTATTTTTTATTGACAGTCAGTGAACGGAATAAGCGAATTGCTAGCCTTTGTTAACTATCGGAACAGTAAACAGCTATCGCCGTAAAACAAGTCAAGACCTCCCACTAGTGTTCCTACAGTCAGCAGAGGGTGACAGTGCTGTCCAATATCAGGTTGGTCAATTTGTCACTCAAGAATCATTGAAATCAGTTTGAAAGCAATAGCTTAGTATCAGAGTCTTTAGTTTAGCTTTAATAATCATCAAACAGTACAACTCTGACACCTGCTGATGATAATTCAAAGGCAGCCTATTGGTTATCCGAACCTCTGAATCTGGTCATTTTTACGGCCATAGGCGTCATTTTAACCGGGGACGCCGGGGACATGTCCCCGGCAAAATTTGTGATTGGCAGCTGTGTCCCCCCCACTTTCAAAAAAGCCTGCTGATGAGGATTTTTGTTTTACCAGCTCAGATCTTATACCAGGGGTCGGCAACCTGTTCCCATCAAAGAGCCATTATTACCCGTTTCCCACAGTAAAGAAAACACTGCAGCAGCCGCGGCGTTGTGGGCGGGGCCTACCCTCAGACAGCAGAGAGCTGCTCACAACCAGGTGACAGCAGCAGGTACCGGTCGCTCGCATGGACATCGCACCCGTGGGGGATTCAACACCCACACTTTTCCAGCTGTTTTGCTCACCTCCACACCAGTCTGGTTTCTTTACGTCGCACACTCACTCTGTTTGCCTCATCTCCTTCTTCACCTCCCGCTTCTGACAGCCAATGTCGGGTTTCCAGGAGAGCAGGAGAGGGAGGGACAGAAGTGCTCGACTGAATTCATAATTTTACATCTTGACATTAGCTGTACAAAGTCTGAGTTTGATAAAGTGAAGAACAACAATTTGCAGAGGTTTATAACTGGCGCGGCGCCAGGTTTTCATTTTTGGGTGGGCCACGGTAATTCTGGACGGACCTTAATAAGCAGTGACTTAAGTGAAGCAGGCAGGTCGCGCTAGAAAATTTCGTTTAAAAATACGTCATGAATGTGTTCCCCCGTCATTTTTATTTCTAAAATATGAAGTAAAAACTCCCAATTTAATTTTCATTCATTTGTCATTAATATGTAGTCTACACCCGTGCGTTAAGTGGACCATCTTCCAGTAAACGCACAGCATCCAGCCCATCTCTCCAAATGCGTAAAATGTGCACCACAGCCGTTAGGCGCGCCGCGCGCACCGTCAGCTACATCAGTCCAGACAAGAGCAGAGCAAATAGAATAGAGGATCATTCTGTCTGGATGTGGATGGAGATTACATTTTACAGCAGCCTGATCATCATTTAAATAAAACCATCACCTGTCTTCTAGTCCACGCTGTCAGCATTATTTTAATTGGTGTGTGTGTGTGTGTGTGTGTGTGTGTGTGTGTGTGTGTGTGTGTGTGTGTGTGTGTGTGTGTGTGTGTGTGTGTGTGTGTGTGTGTGTGTGTGTGTGTGTGTGTGTGTTTTCCGCTTCCAACACTGGTCTAACCAACCAGACCAGCGTGTCCAGTAACATATTAATGTTACAATTAAACAGTTTCACTTCATGTAGGCTAGGAACGTTTCACCTGCCGTGGCCCGACCGCTTCTGCTCCACATGAACTTTGTGCGTGATCAAATGTCTCTACAGGTGCTTTCTGCGCTGCTATTCTGCCTCAGACTGGATGCGTCATGCGTCTCCATATTAGAGACGGGAAAAAGCGCTGTTCAGCCAAAGTTTCATAATTTCGTAAAAAGAAAATTTTTCCAAGCTCATCCATGCGCATCAGTGTGCGTCGGGGTAATTCTTTCAAAACAGCCAGCATCCTTGAGTTTATCCATCAAAATACAGTCAAATGGAAGTATCTGTACGTCGTGACTGTAAATGAGGGGAAATGATTGAATCGGATCCTTTTCTTTTCAACATGGTTTAATGTAAAGTTTCATTCAGTACAAACTTTAGTTACACCAATCTAACGAGACAGAGCCTGGATTTGTATTCTGAACAGTTTAAACATGTTTAAAACGGAGACGTGTGACGCGTCTAAAATTCGCACCTGCTCCGCTATTATGGAAATTAAACTAACAAGGTGAATAACATCAAATTATTTTAGGCACAGACAACATCTCCCACACTTTTGAAAATCTTGCAACGCGCCTGGTCGCTCGTGTACGTCAAAGCTGTCTTTCATAAGAAGATAATCAATAAAACGATTTATATAAAGATGATCCAGAAGTTGTAGCCCGTCTCTGCCTACAATATTTTGATATTTTTCACCCTGTTGGTGGTTTTACTGAGCAGGTGCCACTTTTGTCATACGTTTCTTTTAAAAACATGTTTAGACTGTTCAGAATACAAATCCAGGCTCTCAGAACCAGAGCTCATGTGAGAAGGTTCCTCCCACTGAAGCGAGTGTTTTCCAAACCCTCTCTCAGAGAGACTTGTCACTTAGAAAATGTTCCCTGATTATGAAACTTTGGCTGAATAGTGCTTGTTCCTGTCTCCAATGTGGCGACGCATCCAGGAGCCGTCTGAGGAGAATCCCAGGATCTGACATCCTCCAGCTCAGGAAGCGCATATGATTACGCACAAGCATGACGCGTCAACCCGGTCTCACAGTAAGACCGGGTTGGACCTGTTCAGGTTTACGCAGATAATCTTTACATTTAGAATTAGCATACAGATGTAAAATTAATGCAGTAAAATATAAAGCTTTTTATTTAAATATCCATTCATTATTTTAAGAGCACAGAGAGCCGCATCAGATGGATGGAAGAGCCGCATGCGGCTACAGAGCCGCCGACCCCTGTGCTAGCCTATATTGTCCCCAGCAATTTTTAAACCCCACTCAAGTGTATGGTTAGTGTCCCCAGCAATTATGAAAACAAACTGACGCCCTTGTTTACGGCTATATGAAGAAGCAATGCATTTTTAGATAACTACATTATAAATATTAAATAAATACACAGTCTACTGCACTTGGCAGACTGGAGCTTTTTGTGAGTTCAGGGCATCGTCCGATGCTTGTTTTTCATGAAAGCGAATCCACACCATCACTGGTGTGGATTAATAATTTTAAATAATTGTCCTTTCAATTATGATTTGATCATGATTTCTTTTCCACGATGAAGCAGTCATTTCAGTAACCATGTGAGAACTCCTGGGAAAACAACTGGCATGTTATAAGATGAACACTGGAGTGTCAGCATCAGCAGACATTTTAGTTACAGTATGAAATACTCTCTGAGTCTCAACCTGGATGCAACTGTGATGCAAAGACGGGAAGGTGCTACATCCTAAATGCTAGTTTAATTCTGCTGTTTTACTTTACATAGTTTTTACTAATATAATACAAACATCTTGAACATGAAAAATAAAATCAAGACTGACCTTCTTTTTCTGCCAAAAAGTAGAAATTCTCACCCATTGAGATGAATCATTTAGCAGATGAGCTCGCAGCTAGCAGAGCTCCGATGTGGTTTGGTGGTCCTGAGCCAAGCTAGGACACCATTTGGTCCATGGCTCACCCTGCTGGGTAATAATGCAGCCCACTCTGCTGCTTCTGCACCATCGCCATCTCGGGATTTAATGAGCCCAGAATGGCCTTGCTGATGCCAACCAATTGCAGAGCTTGAACTCGGCACCCCTGGTTAGTTAAACCAGCGTGAGTAAGTATTTGCTTGGGAGCTGAGCTTTTTTTCCCATACAGAGCTGAAGTGAGGCCCAGTGTGATACTGCTAGAGCTGTAAATATCATCACTCCATGAAACATTTAAACATGCACCTGAATAAATACTCTCTTCATTAATTGGTATATAGCTCTTTATTAGTCAGGCATAATTGGTTAAACACCAATGTAGAAAATCCTGTGACTAAACACACTCCCACATGGATAAGCAGGAGCCTTTAAAGTAAGTCAGTACATTTCTTAGACATCTGTAATCCTCAGGTTGCTTCTTTTTGAACAAAGAATTACTTATTTTGTAACTCTTCATAACCAAATTTTTGTTTTCTGATTTTATTTTATTTTTTTGTCCTGCTGAGAACATCTCATGAAAACCAGAGCAGTAAAGAAAATAATGGCTCCAGGGCTTGGTGAAGTACTTCTGATTCTCAGTATGTAGCAAAACGGATCAATACTGTGTGTTGCTCAAGTTGTGCCCTGCAGATGTTCGAGGAGTTCCTCTGAATCAGCAGCTACTGCCGCTACTTCGTTTAGAGCAGTGGTGATGGTGAAATCCAGTGATTGAAGACTTTAAAGTAACGTGGAATATCTTTTAAGGCCTTTAATGTTCGGCCAAAACACTCTGATGCTCCTTAAAGGAGAGATGTGTAAGAATTTTACATAATGGACAAAGAGGGATGTGGTCATTGTTTACAATCTGTGAGCTCGCTAGGCTGCAGAGTCTGCGCCAAGCTAAAGCTACAGCGCCAAGCTAACGCTGCAGCGCCAGCATTTGTAATTCGACACTGGCAGGCAGAAAGCTCCAGAGTTGTTTAAAAACTGAAGTCAGTGAACCCAAAGGTTATTCCTTTTATCCTTAAGAAGCATCCTTTTGTTTTTCTCTAATAGTGAAGCAGGCTAGAGGCTAATGCTGAGCTAATAATGCTAATGGTGAATTAGAAGGAGGTGGTTCATAAAATGGCAATGTTTTACTTCTCCATTAAATTATGGTAAATATTTAATGGTTTATTTTTATTCCCTTAAATCATACATTTTGTAATTTTTTTGTCAGAGGGGACAACCTAGAGGTGGAAAAAGGTGATGCACCTTGAGCCCCTCCCCCTACATCATGACTACAGCTAGAAGCAGCGCCTCTCAGATTGGCTAACAGCAACACGACCCTACCACTGACTCTGTTTGCTCTGCAACGTTGATGTTTTATCCTCACAAATAACACAAGCCTGAAGGAGTTCTTCTGTGTGGTTGAAATGCTAATGCTAGCAGTTAGCTTCTATTAGTCGAGACATTCTCGGCTGTTTCCTGGATGCTGAATGAAGACATTAAGATGGGTGAGAACATTAATGTTGAGTGTCTGTGTGACGCAGATCTGTCAAGCTTTTCAGATCCTAGAGTTTCACCGTCTATTCTATCAGAAGCTGATGCAGGAGATCGGTGCATGAAACTATTTTCATGTTCATCCTGCATGTAAAACTCAGACTGATTGTCATCAGAAAAAATCGGGAAAAAATGTATGTTCAGTGAAGTTGACGTTCATTTGCAAATGATTACTGTAGGTGTTGCAGAATTTCCCAATTCCAAATCCCAGTATTTTTTTTTCAAAACCCTTGAATTTGCCATTTCTGCTCCTTTGAGTTATGAATATTCTGAAAACACAAATAAAGTAAAAAGAAAGAAAGTAAAAGAAGAAGCCAATTAACAATTTTTTTCATGTTTTCCTTGTGTTTTTCTTAAAGGACACTGCACAGAGTGCTGGCTTCTCGGTTGTGCTGTTGAACAAACACCTGGTCAACATAATGTAATTACTTCTCCACAGGTCACACAAAGGGCTTGTTTCATGATGTTCTTCATTTTACGGGTCTTTGATACGAGTTTTGTGGGACATTTTCAATCACAAAGGAAAATAGTTGTTATGAAGGTGTTTGTGCCTGCATTTTTTTAAAAGTATTCTGAAAGCCACAGCACTTCACCTTCACCTCTGAGCTCATAATGTACCCCTTTAGGAGACTCTAAGTCTGTGATCTACAATCTGCACAAAGATGATGATCCCTGTCTGCACCTCGTGCCAGCTGAGACTGTAATTAACTTGCTCTGATTGAGTCATCAAGCCTGCTCGACGTGTGTTCCTGCACACACGAGCAAAAAGAAGCGATGTGAAACACAAAACGTACCGCTGGTTTGGTTGATGACTGGGCCGGTCTAACACTCAACTTTCTATTATGCTTCACGCCAATCACGATCTGTCTCATCATAAAATGCAAATCAGGAAAAAGATAGAAGCGAGCTCAGTGAGTGAAAAAGCACATCCAAACACAATCCATGAAGCTTTTTATAGATGTCTTCTCTCATGCCTCAAAGGCCCATGCTAAGTGGGAGGCTCCACTATGACAGTCATGCAGGATCTCCCCATTGGGCCAAATTAATAAAACTCAAAATGGACTCATTGAAAGTCTCACTCCTACAACTACAAAGCACTAATTTGCAGTCGTTGGGTTCTTTTAACCTCAAATGAGGATTGTTTCAACGATAATTATGCAGAAGAAATAAGTCATATTATTTAATCCTAAAGGGACAAATCTACACAGGCTGCTTTTGTCTATCAATTTTATTAGTGAAGTTAAGACCATTTTAGTTGAGTAGTTTTTTTTTTTGTCTTAAGGCAATTTTTGGCCCTTGGGCTGTCCATCTTTCCAGCTGTGGTGAGATCCATCTTAATTCAAGCTATTTTGCCATTGAGCCCCAGTCGTTCCTTCTGAGGGTCAAGGCAGGAATAGACAAAACATTAATATTAAAGCTACAATTGCAAGTCTGCAAAACAAGGTAGCTTAAAGTATTTCCTTCATGCCTCTTAACTAGTGATGCACCGATATGAAATGTTTGGGCCAATACCAATATCCAATATAAATATCACTGTCATGGCCGATAACCCATAATACCCATAACCCATAACGATATACTGACATTAATGCTTCTAAAATCATCAGATTTTGTATAGAATGAAAATTATTAAAGCTAAATTTACGTTATGTACAAACACCACACACATTTATGCTTCTGACATGATTACAATCACTGTCACATGACTAAACGCATACACCCCCCACCCTCTGAAACTGATAAACAAATGGAAGCAAGATGGAAAAAATATTGGTTGTTAATATCAGCCCAGTTTAATTGATCAGATATGTTAACAAATCACTAACATCTGCCGATACCGATATTGTGCTACTCTTAACAGCGTTCCAACATAGTTTAGCTATGAATGTTTTGTGGAGATAAATGAAAAAATAGTGATGTGATTCTCTCACAATTGTCTAAAAATCTCAGCCAATACCATGGCTCCAGCCGAAACCAACAATCTGACTGTCGGTCTCGCCGAACTCTCGCGCATTTTGGTGAGAGAGGTTCTCCACCCAATAATGTCAGAGGAGAAACAACCGGCTGCTACCACTTCACCTTTGGGACTAACCAGTTTACTTTAACAAATGTCTTGTTGCAATTTAAAAACTCATCACTCCATTCTTTTCAGCTCGATTTCAGAAAAGCCATCAGGAGATTAGCTAAAAACAACTCTATGAAAATGATTTTTAAACCAGGCTAGATTACACTCTGCAGCCCTGGTTCTTAGGCACATTGTCATACATGTTGTAGATTTGCCCTTGCTTCAACACACCCTTCATAAAGAAAAGAATTGCCTCCGCAGATTGCAATCAAGTTTTACAGGAACCTTGTTAATGACCCAACCAACTGTGCTGAAGCAGGAAGAAAAATAGCTTTCAAAAACATTTAGCATTGCTCGCTGACTGAACTGATATCATAAATAAAAAATAATGTACATACAACTCCTGGTAGACAGATACAGTATCTACAACACATTCAACTCTTTATGTGTTATCACAAGAAGACATACGAGGTGAAGCTCACGATCCCAGGAATTGTTTGGGAAACAGCATGGAATGGAATTAGGAGAGACAGCAGTGAAATGAATCCTGGTTGGTCTCTCGCTCCAGTTAATCAGATAACAACCAAAGGCAGCAGAGCATGGGGGAATCTGTCAGCGGGGAGTTATAGTCTCCAAACTCCTGGATCGCTGCAGGAAAATGGAGGAAGAGCACAACAAATACAGTTAGGGATGTTACGAGTGCCAAGGTATCAATGGAGGACCATACATCTAATCAGTGTGGTTAAAAATGCACCAGCAGGTGTCAGCAAAGCAGGTGCTAATTGGGACATTCATCAAACCGCCCTCTGCATGATTTATTCACCCTGATCCGCATGGCTATGCAAGCAGAAGTAGAGCACGACGCGAGAGAAAGCGAAGAAATATGCAAAATACAGCAATTCATGCATTTTCTGAGGCCTGGCATCACGACTGAAGCCGGGTATAGATTTTTAAGAACAGATGACAAAGCGTCTAACAGGTTATTGTGGCAAACAGTTTTTCACATCTGAAGTTTGTCACAAAGGAAAGATCAGTTGTAATCAACACTAAAATCACTTTTTGTTTGTTGTTGTTCAAAAGATTTTAATAACTTGACTTTTCCTGGATTAAACAGAACATTTTGCAGTATTTGTCTAATTTTTCAAAGATTAAATATCATGTCCACGGGTTCAGTTTGCTGCTCCAAATAATGCTTTAGATAAGACTAAAATCTAGATCAGCGGTTCTCAACCCTGGTCCTCGAGGGCCGGTCTCTCGCACGTTTTCATTGTTCCTCTGCTCCAGCACACTTGATTCAGTAGATGAAACACCTGTTCAGCATCTCGTCAGGCTCGCAGAAGTCTGTTAATCACCTGCTGATTAAAATCAGGTGTGTTGAAGGGTTAAAACTAAAACATGCTGGACACCGGCCCTCCAGGACCAGGATTGAACCACCGATCAAGGCCATCTGTTGCCGAGGCAAAATGATTTTGCTCTGCTTGTCGGTCTAGCCACGATCCACTGGAACAGTGATGCCAGTCCAATCACAGCACTATCTGTTTGGTGGGCGGGATGATATCGAGAAAAATTAAGATGGCGGCTTGTTTTGCCACAGCTTTGGCATCAACTTTGGTAAATTCAGACTTAAGCTTCTCTTTGAGTCAAGAACAGACACAGGTACTAAAGTCCTTTATTTATAAAAAAGATGTATTTACGTCTTCTTCAACAGCGTATGGTGGGCTGCCCCACTGACTGACATCTGTAGCGGTGAGTACATCACCTTGCTTGTTGTCACGTGGATGAAGTTTGAAAGACAACCGTACATTTTGCACCTATTGAGAGCCGTCAGTTGGTCATGGCAACCCTACATATTCACATATGTAGGATGGCTTGCCAGGGTAGCTTCAAATGGTAAAAGGCCTGTATTTAATGGCACCTTCTAAAGTCTTATGACCTCCCCAAGGCACATTACAACATAACATTCATTCACCCATTCACATGCACATTAACATGTTAGTGCTAGTGAGCTGCATTGTGGCTATGGCTGCCCTGGGGCGCACTGACAGAGCAGAGGTGGCATCTGTCCCTCCGAGCACCACAGGACCAGTGCCTCCTTAGCTCTGTCAGGGCACTGGGACAGCTGTGGCTACATTGTAGCTCATCACCAGAGTGTGAATGCGTGTGTGCATGGATGACTGATTGTGTTGTGAAGCGCCTTGGGGAACCCTGTCTACAAATACGGGCCGCTTACTCAATCAGACGTGAGATTTTTGCACATCATGAATATTAATGAGCAAATTGTGCTGTTTTCACCCCCCCCCCCCCCCCCCCCCCCCCACACACACACACACACACACACACACACACACTGGACCACCACTGCTTTCTTATTTTAATTTTTTTGGCACAGCAAACGACTCTCAAGGTGTTCATTCCTCCTTGAGACCACAGCAACTTTATTGAAACAATGAGTGTAGGTCCTCTTTAAGCCACCATTACCAGTATAATGGACTACACCTGGCCTCCTGTAAAAGTACTAAGCAGACTTTAAAAACATTAGCTTCACTGATGAGATGATAAATGAGTTTTGCAGCATGTCTATGGCAATCTAAGATAAGACAAAAAGCAGCATGAGACAAGCTGATACCCGAGGGACGCTCCGACCATCTGAAGCAAGCCGTTGAGAAGTAGTTCGAAAAGCTGTAATTGTGATTCCAGTGTCATGTTTATAGAAGCTGAATGTCATGTTCCCGAGCCGAGGTGAGTGGCACCATCTCCACTCTAACTGTGATTGAGCTGATTTCCCACAGGTGAGGAGTGGAGGGGGCGGCAGCTGCAGGAGATTCCAATCAGGAACTCGGGGTTTAAAAGGAGGATGGAGACACCTCACTACGCCGGATGATTGCACCAGTTTAGGTAGCCCCAGCCCTTTGTACTTGTACTTGTACTTGTTTGCTCGCTTTGACTCATTTTTGGATACTTGGATTTTGACCTCGGACTGATTTGTGGATTACATTTTTGGATTACCCCTTAGGTCTGTTGTTTGTTTCCCTTCCCTCAGGATCCTCGCACAACCTGCTTCACCCTCACTGTTTTCGAACTCTGGATTACATACACCACGTCCCATCCTCCTCCGTTCTTCCTGATTTGTCCCTCTCTGCTACCTCACCCATCCCGGATCGCTCACCCTCTGTCCAGCGCTCACCTCGGCTTCCCCGCCTCCCTCATTCACCCCGAGCGCTACATGGACTCGAGCTGCACCGCTCACTCCCACAGGACTTCCCTGTGCTATTTTTGTTCCCGTTTTTGAATAAAGAACTTTTCTTTTACTCAACCTGCTCGATGAGTCTGATTCTGCATGTCTTGGGTTAGGCACTTACCTCGAGTCATGACACTGAATGTACTGATGGATTTGCAGATGTTTGGTGTGTGACCTAAGTCTACCTCCATTCTGCATCTATGCCACCTGTAGCCAGCAGATGCTCGATTGTGTCAGCCTTCTTCTCCTTCCGCTTTACATTCTCACTAAAACATGCAATCGTCCTTCACTGCCTCTTTACAGTTTCGGAGGCCTCTTCTGGCTTCGGATGTTTCCTGAAGTTCAAGCTAAAGGAAGATGAGACTTGTGTCTATTACTAAGCATTAAATTAATCTAGAGTAATAACATGCTAGGAAAACACATGATTCAGTTCACAGGCCACTCATCAGTGTGCTAAACTGTTGATTCTATTGCTCATTCATGCCTCCTTTCCTCTTTCATCTCTCTGTAAAGCCGTGTATTTCTCATGGTTGGCAGATGGTAAAAAGGGCTTCAAATCATTGTCAGCTGTGACCTTTCCTTTGAAAATTGGCCCATGTACACAGTTCATATTGCCAGTGTGGGTGTGCATGAGCTTCAGTGAATATTTATCATGGTGATCATGAGCATGATCCGGCAGAAAATACTAAACCGTACAACAAAAATGTAATCCGAATGCCGCCGTTTTTGGCCTTCGTTCCTCCAGGAAAAGAGGCAGTGGTTTTACAAAAATCTATTTGCTAAAGGTCACACGTGTCATTTCAGAGTTTCTCCTTCATACAGCTCTCCTTGTCCACCATCGCCTTCTTCTACCCTTGGAAAGAAATTGGAACTTTTTATTGGTTAAAACATTAAAGGTGTGGTTCACTGAAATACCATGTCATAATATAAGTGTTTCCTGCAGGCTGACCATGAAAATAGTCTCCTACACCTATCTCCTGCATTAGCTTCTGATAGAAAACAGACAGTGAAACTCTAGGATTTGAAAAGCCTGGCAGATCTATGTCACACTGTCACTTAACATGGCCTCATACATCTTGCCTCGCAATGGGGAAGGCTGTTGTTTTAGCATCCAGCAAACAGCAGAGAGCGTCTTGGCTAATAGAAGCTAACCATTAGCACTAGCAACTCCACCACACAGCAGAACTCTTCCAGGCTTGTGCTATTTCTGGAGATAAAACATCAACCTTGCAAAGCAAACCCAGTCAGTGGTAGAGTCGAGTTGTTGTTATCCAATCAGAAGCGAGATGTCCAAATGTTCACTCTGGTTTTAGCTCTTAGTTTCGCCTCCAAAAACATTACTCTCTTACTTTTATTTCCAGACTCTGCCATGATGCCAACAAAAATAGCTACATTCATTTTCTCATTCTTGTGCTTTTTTTGATGATCTGTGAACTGAAATAAGCTAACTGCTAGGCTTTAATATTAGCTAGTTGCACAGTAAACAGCTATTGCCATAAAGCAGATAGAGACTTGGGGCAGCAGTAGCTCAGGTGGTAGAGCGGGTTGCCTCATGATCAGAGGGTCATGGGTTTGATTCCAGCTCCTACCAGGGGTATCCTGCTGTTGTGTCCTTGGGCAAGACACTTCACCCAACTTGCCTGTGTTAGTGGTGGTCAGAGGGGCCGACGGCGCCAAATGGCAGCCTCGCCTCTGTCAGACCTCCCCAGGGCAGCTGTGGCTACAAGTAGCTTACCATCACTAGCAGTGTGTGAATGTGAGAGTGTGTGAAAGTGTCTTTGGGTGTCTAGAAAAGTGCTATATAAGTTCAATGCATTATTATTATTACTTGTTTCCTAACCGCACCACAAAAGTTAAGTGCAGTTTCTGGTCAGCAGAAAGCAACAGAGTGCTTAAGTTTATGGCCGAAGAACCACTGAAATCAGTTTGAAAGCAATACTTTAAAGTGTTAAAATCTCTAGTTTTATTTAATTGCTGTTTTATAACCAACTTTAATGAATTTTATAAGTATTTAAGGTCATGATAATAATCAATACTTAAAAAAAACAGTATATTACTCCGATGAATAACTCGTTTTAATGACAAAAACACGCTTCCAATTCACTGATGTGACACATGTGCCAATTAGAGAAAGCTTATTAAATAATTATTTGAAAAATGCATCTTTTAAATTCAATCTTGTTAGCTGTAGCAGATCACGATCCATCATGAGAGCGCTCAGATGTGTCTGCTTCACCCAAAGAACAATTACCGAGTGCACCTTCATGTCAAAGGAGAACAAATTAGCAAAGGTTACGGTGACATTCTGAAATGAGAAAATTATCCATGACATCCACCGAGAACAAACAGAAACGGAAACATGAAGGAGAATAAGTGAAACCCACAAAAGTGTGAGCTGTAGAATCAGACAGCCGGACTAAATACTGGCCCATTCTTACTCTTCTATACCGAATTGTTTTAATTCAGCCAGGAGTGTTTTCTAGCATGAAAGGCTGGTAGAGCTCTAAAATCAGACAGTCTCCTTTAGGATCTTCAAGTAGAAAGCAGATTTCATGGTTCTGTCAATTAAAGCAAGTCATCAAAGTCCTGAAACAGCAAAACAGACCAGATCATCACACTACGACAGTTCTATTAGCCAAGACACGCCGCTCTGCTCTCTCGCTAAATCAACATATTCTTCTATAGTCACAAGCCAAGGTGGGCAGAGCCAAGAATGCATATTTTCCCTGTGATGTAAAAGGGACATTTTTTTCTCACCAAATCGCTTTCCCGTCTATTTCCTGTCTGTGGCTAATGGTGACTGAAGACTATTTTCATGTTCACCTTTGATTTCCAACTCAGAGTGGCCAATCCTATTTAAAAATAACAAGTTTGTCAGGGAACGAGTCCTTTAAAGAATTTCTTAATTCTACAGGTCGGCCTGTAATCTGGTCTGGCTGGGTGCCGCAAGAGAAACTAAACTATGTTAACAGGGTTAAAGCTATGTTTTTAACCAAGTAGTTAATTTATGATTTTACAAGGGGATAATTACTCATCCACATAAAAAATAACCATTTGAGAATTGGACATTTTTACCGTTGGGGCTAAATCTTCAAGACTGGGTTGAGTGATAAATTCAAAAATATATCTGCTGCCTTCGTATAAACTTCTAAAAGTTCAAAAGATAGATTTCCTAACACTCTCCTAGCCACAACATATGTACCAAGGTCAAAAGTTTTACAAGAAAAGTTTTCACTTATTTCTAAAAAGCCCAACAATAATGAATTAAATAGCATTTTAATGAAAACCCTTGTACAATAAACCAGAGCTAAAAAGCTAGCTTCATTCAGGACATCGCTTGACACGTTAGGCCCCTTTTTCTTTATCTTAATGGAATAGGAACATATTCAGACCATCTTGATCAGAACAGTAGAAAGGGGGAAATGCGGGCAGACAGTGTAAATCTTTGTAATTAGAACGTCTCGTTCATTTCCCTAGCTCTCTCTCCTAATCCCCCTCTCTCCCTTTAATTAGCTGATTACAAGAAAGGCAGTGGAAAATATGCTTCATGGTTTTAGTCGTAAATTCATTTATATTCACATAAAATTATACCATCTCAAAAAAGCTCCTTGTCTTTATGCCCCTAATTAAATACACATTTATTTTTAGATGTATTTCTCAATGTAATAATAGAAATACTGAAAAGAAGCTAGATAAGTATGGCACACAGTAAAGATTTCTGCCATCATGCTTAGTAAACAACCCAATAAGTATTTACACCACCATAAAAATCTATCATCACTCCATTTGTTTCTCTTTAACACAGAAAAATACTTTAATGTATCACAAAATCTGAAAAATGTGAAAGTCAACTTAAATAAATAAATCTTATGTATACTGCTCAGCCCAGAAAAAGTTGCCTATTGGATAATCACTGCCCGGGTGATTATCTTTCAGTTGGAAACAAGTTTTTTAACCCCAACTGGTGCAATGTTGGGGGCAGCTTTTGTACCTGGCCACCCCTGGCCACCCATTCGGGGCACCACTGAGCCTGGCATGACGTCATTACTTCAAAAACCACGTTTTGATCGTTTGAGTATCTTTTTTTATTTATTTTTTTGTATCTTTATCTAGTAAGTAAATAAGTAACTTATTTCTGTAGTACCTTTCACAGATAAAAATTACAAGTTGCTTCATATTAAAACAAAATAAAATACATAAACAAACATGAGAATAAGACAAGCAATAACATCACGTTAAAGGCACGTTTTTAAGAGTTTTTTAAACACACAAAATAAATCAAAACAACAGGGGACAAAAATAAAAACAATCTCTTTTTTTGTCAAGTGAAACTGAATAATTTAGTGATGCCACATAAGACAAACCCTTTGGTTATATCTTCTCATGTGCCATTTTCAAAATGACTAATCCGAACGTGCGATCATATCCGATAAGAACTGACTTACCGTTTCTCAAAAGCAGCAGACATTTTTCAGGTTAAACGTTCTCTGAAGCCTGGATTGCTTTGCTGCCAGTGTGGTATCGATCTCTGACTTTGTCGGCTGCTTGTCTTAGGGCTTGACTCATCTTTCATATGGAGTTTATTCTACAACTCCAGCAAAAAGTCAAACTGAGTTTGCGAGAAAAAAGGAGAAGGAGGGCAAAAAAGAAATGAAACAGGAAATTATATAGAAAAACTAGTTCAAAGGAAACAAATGACAATATATTCTCAAAAGCATTCAAATCGAAAACAGATCGTTAATGCCATGCACGTAGCTGGGTTTTTGTTAAACTGAACATATCCCATCTAGAAAAAATACTTGAGGACTCATCACCTTGTTTTCAGCTAAATAATGCATTGTGAAGCATGTTTATAGGCATGCCAAACCTGTAGGTGGTAGCATTTCCCCAAATTGTCAGTGTCGTTGCTGGAAAAACATTCCTTAGATATGAAATGACATCTGTCTCTGTGTCCAATGGGTGTTAAAGGTAACCAAAAACAACAATAGCTATGTGGCGGGTAATAACCGTCCTTCAACTAAGGTATTTTTCCATAGTTTGGCCCGTCCCACTCCGAAATGAAGATAAACAGCACTAAAATTATTATTTCAAAATCTGCAACTAAAGTGGAGATTTGCAAATGGTTAGATTCTAGAATTTAAACAAAGTTATTGGAAAAAATGTGAATAACCTCAACAGTTAGACTTGGTAGACCATTTTAGTACCAGCAGATTTTATTTATGCAATGGTAGCAGCGGTGGTTGAGGGGTTAGTGGTTTGCCCTGCAACCAGTGGGTTGCTAGTTCAATTCCAGGCTTCATCCACATCAGGTGCTGTGTCCATGGCTAAAGGTCTTCACCCTCCTTGACACATGTACACCTGGTTCAGCCCAGTCTAACTATGGCTAGATGTGTTCACATCTGCGTTTTTCATGCTCAGCTGACAGCTTGCTGCAGAGTTGACCCAACACATCCACTGCGGTAATTTGCAAGGTTAAGCATCTTGCCCAAGGACACTTCAACACATGACCCGCCATGGCCTCGGAAGCAACTGCTCACCTTCCACTAAATGGACAACCCTACTGGATGCCCCCCTTTAGCCGTGGTTGCCCCGAAAACTTTAAAGCAGGTTGACAGGGTTCTCTCTCGATATAGGGCCGTGGCATTATCAGGAGGGTTGCTGGCTCGCCCAAGACTAGCCTAACAGTCAAGCCTCACCACCAGTCATAGTATCTCCCCTGCCAGGTGAATTTTCACAACCACACTGATAAGGCAACTGAGGTCACAGAACAGGCCATCAAGGTCCCATTAATCTCTGGCCCTGACCTCTATTTAATTCCCTGTTGATGTAATGACCAATGACACTCCTAACAAGTCCCCAACAATGTCAAAAAGGGAACGGTGTTCAAGCTGACATAAACAAATATAGCATACCTGTATGTTAGAAAGTTTTCTAATAAAAGTTACACGTTACAAAGTCAACAAATAACCACATATGTGCACTAAAGTTGTGTCGTGAGAAACTTTGAGGTTCAGTTCATCAAGCTAAACAGCTGGTGGTGACTGTCAAACATAAGGGGTGAATTAATGTGGGGAAACATGACAACATTATAAGTTATGGCTCATGTACTTCAGAAGTCTCCTCAGCTTTCCATCTGCTTTGGTATTTCTTCTCATCTCTGCAGCAAAAGTCACTCGTTTCATGTACGTCATGTTTCATTTGGAGGGGTTTCTTTCCATGGAGCTAAGTCTCGCTTTGCTTTTTTTGAATTCATTACTGTCCACCTCACAGGGGTAAAGTCAGTGGTTTATGAAGTATCCAGAAATGTTCCTAGTTTGTCTTGCAAAGCTAGTCCTTAAGTTATGAGTTCAGCAACCATTTTCCATCTTTGAGGATTCCCTTTTGAAAGGGTGTGCGCCGTGCTTTTGGTGACAGAATTGACTTTTTGTCTTTTGCCAGCCAAACATAATTATCAACACATCTTTTGAGATGAGACATTTTTCTGCTTCTAACTGCTGAAAGGGCAAATTCATTTTGCACACGACCCTGAACTAATACATCACAGATCATCTACCACCATCAGTGCTCCGAGGAGCTGTGGTAAAAAGACATGTTCTCTTGGGTCGGGTTTATGAAAGTGGGTTGTATCATTATTTACTGCCTTGGCAGACAGAGAGAGAGAGAAGTCTATGAATACAGCAAATCGAGACAATTGGCTGCAGAAATGACAACAGACAACTCTTGACTTTTGAAACTGAGCAAAAGTCAGCTGGGTCATTTCAGAATCCTCCAAACGATGCAATAAAATGGACAGATGGACTTGTGGTATTGGAAAACCGTATTCCGTTTTAGGGACAATTTTATAACTCTTATAATTCAATATCCAAGGTATAGCACAGATCAAGAAAATATCAGACTGATTGCAGACCAGGGGGTGCTTGGGATTGTCACATTTTGATTTGTGAATCTTTAGGAAAGCCCAGCAGGGACTTGCATTCATTCAGGCATTGCTTTGTTTTGATGTATTTCGTCCTTTATGCTCGTCCAATATACTTGCTTTCCTGGGAGGAAAGATTGATGATGGCTGTCATTCCAGTACGACACATGGAGCCTGTGCTAAACTTTGTCACTCTGCCTCTATCCTCTTAAACTCCCCAAGGTGGTGGTTTCTAAATCCACATCTCTTACCAGTGCCGAGTTAAAATGACAAGAATTCCATTAAAGCCTTAAAGAGACAATGTGTAGTTTTTACCATTATTTCTGAAAATATCCATCAAAACGTTGTTGAAAATGAATGAAATGATGCCCAGTTATTGAAAAATATTGGCGACTTTGTGACACATAACCATAAAAATCAGGTCTAAAATACATGGGAGCAGGTCTAATATTAGATGCCATGTTTCCTTCTATGGGAGCCCATGAGGACAAAATGCATTTACTGATTCGTAACAAACGGTTACAAAACTTTTGTCATTCTTAAATGTTATTGTTTTACACTTTTACCTCTTCACTTGTTGCCAGTGATGAAAGGGAGTCTGAATGTGCTTGTTATTTTGCTAAAGTTTGCACTTCCCAGGGCTTTTTGACCCTAGTGAGCATCTGTTGGTAAGGTCTTATTCCAACGCAAAAATACTGCTTGCTTGCAACGATTTAGGTATCTACTGCCCCCTGTCGCCGGGAACAATACACACTGTCACTTTAACAGATATGAATACCGGATAACATGTATTGATCAGCAAGTTACATGAATTCTATTAAGCCTTTTTTAAATATATTTTCTTAACCACAACACAGTTTGGGAATCAGTTTCTTGAAGGTGTTGAACACTCGTTTAATCAATACATTTGAAGTGGTCTCAAGTAAGAATGAATGCCTCGCAACTCATTTTCTGGGGGGGGGGGGGGGGGGGGGGGATAGCTTAGTTGTGCTTAAGTTGCAGTAACTAACCGTGCTGCATCAGAGGAGACCTTAACACTGCAGGTTTGGAGTCTTATTTCCTGATATTTGGACATCTGTGATTGGCTAACAGCGTTGGAACTCTACCACTGACTCTGTTTTCTTTGAAACATTGATGTTTTATCTCCACAAATAGTACAAGCCTGAAGGAGTTCTGCTCTGTGGTGGAGTTACTAAACCTAACGGTTAGCTTCTACCAGCTGAGACATTCTCTGCTGTGTCCTGGACGCTAAAACAACAGCCTTCCCCGTCATGAGTCAAGATGGGTGAGTCCATGAATGTTAAGCGACAGTATGATGCAGATCTGTCAGGATTTTCAAATCCCAGAGTTTCACCGTCTGTTTTCTATCAGAGGCTAATGCAGCGGGTTTTGTGGGTTTGAAGCAGAAACATTTGGAAACCACTGCACTAGAGGGCGAGAACTTTCATGTTGACTTTATCAGAATATCAAAAACGAGCATGCGTCATGATTGTTCCTAAATATTTTTCCTCATACACAAATTACAATTTCGTCCATTGTTATCCATTTAAGGACGTTTTAAGTTTGCTGTTGACAGAATCAGGATGAAGACAGAAAACCAAACCCAAAATGAAGCCAAAGTTGTGGTGAGCAAATTAGGCTGCTGCATTATAGCTTCCAATCAACTATATATTTAATCTTTGGAAAAAAGAAAACGTAATCTTGTGTGTGAAAGCATAGTGCGCATAAGACAGTCTTAGTTTTTCAGGTCATATGTTTAAGCGCTGCACATTACGCTGGAAAACTCGTAAACATGTTGCCTAAAGAAGACATACGTTTCGACCCAGATTCTTCCAGGTTCTCAAACTGCCATCTGAAAAAATCTTCTAGCAAAAGTATGACGGAATCAATGGGTACAAGATCAACAGCCTTTTCACTAAAAACTTCAATCTTTGGTGTGGTTACATAACTTGCATCGCCTTAAGGCATGTGCTCATCTTCCTCCCATTTGTTGCGTGTTTTACCTTTTTATCCTTTTAAGGTACAAGAAAGAAGCCACTTCTGTGACCTAAATACGCCTGGCTGAGGTTACACCGAGTCTTTGTGTTGCTTTGGCAGCGACTTGTCATGAGCCGGGGTGAGTACTCCTCTCAACTTTCCACCTTTGAGTTGTGTGTTGCAGGAGAGGGAGTTTCCCTGCTGCAGCTGGTTAGCAATTAGTGGGTCCTGCTACTTAAGGAGGATGGAGAACACACCTCGACGCTCGATGATTGCTGCAGCTTGGTAGTTTCCAGCCTTCCTCGTGCTACTTGGTTTTTGGATTCTCTAGTGTTTATGAACTTCTGTGACTTTTGGATTTTTGTGGTTACCTTCCTCCAGGTTTTTGGAATGTCTTTGGTACTGACCTAGAATCTGTGGTAAAACTGAAGAACAGAGATACGTCCTCCAGCATTATTTCAGTACTTGATGGTAAATGAAGATGGGTTTCATGTCAAAAGTCAATACATTTGCAATGGTCTCTAGAGGAATTAATGCCTTGTTAGTCGTTCTCTGGGGAAACAAAGCTCCAGTGCGACTGATTTAGGAACTAAAAGTGAGCCACATTAGAGTCAAGTTTCAGATAGCAGGATTTGGAATCTTATTTCCTGATATTTACACATCTCTCCTCTGATTGGATAACAGCAACATGACTCTACCACTGACTCCATTTGCTCTGGTGTTTTGTCTCCACAAATAACACAAGCTTGGAGGAGTTAAGCTGTGTGGTGGAGTTGCTAACGCTAACGGTTAGCTTCTATTTTCCAAAGCGTTTTCTGCTGTTTCCTAGACGCTAAAACAACAGCAGCCTTCCTTGTTGCAAGTCAAGATGGGTGAGTTCATGAATGTTAAGTGACAGTGTGACATAGAGCTGTCACCCCCAAATTCCACTACCTCCGCTCCGCTCCGCTCCGGTCCGCCCCCGCCTTCCGCAGCCGCTCGCTTCCGAACTCAATTTTTACTGGTACGCGCTCTACAACGGCTCCGCTCCGGTGCGGAGACCTGAGGTGGGCAAACAAGCATGCGCGGGATTTTCAAGATCTTGCGATACAGTCCGAGCAATAAACGCGGAAGTTAGATCCAAACACCCGTTGTGTGGGAGAAGCATCGGCATGAGCTGTTTAATCTGCCCATCATTTGTGTAGAGATCAGCAGTGTTTGGATCAACAAAGTGTGACTACTTTGATAGTAGAAACTGTATTTATGGCTTATTTTTGTGCATTTAAAGTTCAGCCGCCATTGATAGTTGTTAAAAGTTGTTAAACCTGTGCATATGAAACAAAAAACGCCTTTTGTTTATCGATTTATTGTGAAAAACGGAAGTTGTGCTTGCTCCTTTTCCTGTTGGGCCGTTGTGATTTCTGTCCATTTACTGCGGAGGTGCTCCGGCGTCCGGCGAAAATAGGATCGATTCTATTTTTGCCGGACGCCGGAACAGAGGGCGGCGCACGGCGCCGCACTGCCGGAGCACGGCCGCAGTAGTGGAATTGCTCTGATTGACTACAACGGGACCGATTTTGCTCCGGCGTTCGTGTCGGAGCGGAGTGGAGCGGAGGTAGTGGAATTTGGGGGTCAGGCTTTTCATATCCGAGAGTTTCACCATCTATTTTCTATCAGAAGCTAATGCAGGAGATAGGTGTCGGAGACTATTTTAATGTTCAGCCTGCATCAAAAACTCTGGTTTTAACCAGAAATAATTATTATTCAGTGTTTCACATCTTTAAAACTTTTAAAGTTTGGATGAAAGTATTCAATAAAATTCACAATTAAAACTGAATTTTGGTCTCTATTTATTGCATTGTGTCTTTTTTTTGCCCTCCATAGGCCTGAGTAGAAACTTGCCAGTGGTTGAATCACGTATTTACATGGCTAAAGTTGTATAACTCTAATTAAAAATCACCATGCACTCTCTACTCTTTGATGAGACCTTTTATTGATGCATTCCTCTCTCATACACCTGTTTATGCTGTACCATCAGCCACTTTCCCCTTTTGACTCGCACTCACAAACCTCCCGTTGAAATGTCCTGGCTCCGATGTTAATTGATGGCTTTGGATAATGCCATGGCAGGAGGCCAAACACGCACGATGCACATCACGTTACTGATCAAATCAAGGGTCTTAGCCCCGAGACACGTTGTGGATCAGTTTTACATAAAAATCATTCCCCATCAATTTATGAAAAGGGCACATTTCAAAACATCGTCCTCAACCTTTCAAGTACGTTTGCTTGGAATAAAGCTTTCAGAATATATATTTGACTATTTTTAACGACCTTATAATGAGAATTTTTGTGTGAGCTGTTTTCCAAGACGTCAGACGTGCTGAGAAGTTTTCCCACTTTGTTAAGGACTAGTCTGGTTGTGCTGCCAGTCATCTTTTGCAGCTAGGCTGTTTGCCTTGTTACCACATCCTGTCTCATCTTGTTCACGTTCAGCTGGTCTGTAATCTGTGTGGCTCATCTGCTCATCTGTGACCTGCCTCAGCAACGACTTAGAAAAACAGCTAGAGATCAAATATCGTTTTGCCATCAGCGGTACACCAAAACAGGTAAAAATACAGATTTTTTTTTCTAATTCTGAGCTCACTCGCGGCTTTCATTTGAAAGGAAATTAAATAGAGAAACGTGGTAGAAAAAGGAGGAGACTAGACTCATTTTCTGTCCACAGTGACTGTGAAGAAGCCTTTTTTTCCCAGGCCAGTCTCACGTTCTCGTTACTGTGTAGCGTATACTTTTGTTGTTAGAAGACACTTTCTGGAATAAAGCAGAGGTGATAGAAGAATCAATTCAATGGCAAATTTACTTTAACCAAACATGAATAAACAAGGCATTATTTTACCTGAACTGATTTATTATCTAAACTTAACTTTTTAAATAATTAAAAAATGTGGGTGGTTGGTTTAATTTAACCTAACCAAAAGGTCATCCATGGAAACAACGATCACCAGCTGGGTAATGCGTAATCTAAGTGCTACATCAGCTTGTTAATTACCTACTCATTTGAATTAGACGTACGGAAGCAGGAAAAGCATCTGAAACGCGTATCGTTCTTCAGGATTGGATTTGATGATTGCTCAAATTTTTATTAGCAGTAACCGTGTTTCCATTGTTGGAATGTCACGGTAAATTCTGGGAGGGGAAACAGACTAGGAGATTTGATGGCCCGGTCCTCTCAGCTGTTGTCTCCATGCAAATTCAGCCCTTTCAGGACTTTGTCAGCGTATCGCGACTGCTTTGGCTGTGAGTGATGTCACTGATCAGCACGAAAAAGCATCCACAGTAACATTACAAGTTTTATTTGGTCAAAGAACGGCCTAATTTAATCCATTTGGAGGACGAGAGCAGCTACATGATGTGACATGTGGCGTTCAATGCCAGGAAGAAACATTGTTTTTTATGGCGGTCTGCGAGACAACAAAGCCCAGTGAATTACTTTGTTGTGAGGGAATTCCATGTTTTTCCGTGTTAGGAGTTTTATGGCGGCAATTTGAAAGAAGCTCGTTGTTTTGGACGGTGGGCGCTGATGTCATTTCCTACTGATTTACAACCAATCAGGATGAGCTAGCCAAAAGTTCAGCTCAGCTACTCCAACGGACCATTTCGAGTTCTTACCCTTCATCGGGTACTCTGAAAGTTGCTGAAAATGGCCAGGTGAAATGGAAACACACTTAATCATTTGATCGAGCAGGAGCTGAAAAGAAGCTCTACTGTTTTATTGATTCAAAATTTACCAAGGTTGGGTTTAGCTGTTTCTTAGCAGTCCTTCTTAAATCGTTGCCATATTCAGTTTACAATTACGAAATGAAGAAAACAGATGAATGAGCAGGTCACCTCTTCCCTAAATGAGCCTGAACTCCCCACAATATTGTCCTGTTGCTCAACTTTGGCTTGAGGAATTTTCCTTCCTGTGGTGACGAGGAGAAAAATTTACCTAATTCTTTTGACATTGTCAGGGTTTCCAGTAGCATGTGGAAGACCAATAATCAGCCAAGACAACTTGGCTTGTTCTACTTAAACTGGTCACCAGTCTGGTCACATTTAGTTCAAATTCAAATTCAAAGATACTTTATTAATACCAGAGGGAAATTCATTTGTTTCAGTACACATAATTCCAAGATCAGACATGCATACATAGACACATGACAAGAATTGGTGACTGTGGTCATTCGCAACCCGAGCCGCGCTACCGTTATAGATCAAGAGGGTTTATATGAGGATAGAATCGGGGGAGGGGAAAAAAGGCACTTCAGAGTTACCCTCCTGTAACGTCACGAAATGGATTGATTTTAAAGATCCCACAGGTCATATGCAGCCAGAGCAAATAACCCTGGCTACTATGTCCTGCTGTATCTTCCCTTGTCAGGAGTCTGGGAGTCTGCACAACTCAGCATTTTAATCAGATGACTTCATCAGCTGAGTGCAGCTCCAACAGATAATAAAGATGAACAGTAGCATTCCTTTCCCCAAGGCCCTTCACAAGAGAACTGTTTACGATAAATCTTTTATTCCCAGAAGAAAGATGGTTTCATAATTAAAGTAATCATTTTATAATTCAAAATAATCATTGAAGAAAGTAGACACAGAGATTGTGTCTCTGTGTTGCCCTGCGATGGACTGGCTCTCTGTCCAGGGTGTACCCCGCCTAATTGCCCGTTGACTGCTGGAGATAGGCACCAGCCCCCCCCCCCCCCCCCCCCCCCCCCCCGCGACCCCATATGGAATAAGCGGGTTCAGAAGATTGATGGATGGTTTTCATAATCTGCCAGTCATAATGATCAAAATTAACTAATACAGGCCTGACATATCTGGTTTTGTATGTAATGAGACAATCTCATTTATTAGTTTCACAATTTAAGTTGAATTACAGCGCCTTTAGCTTTGAGTTTGGCATACATTCGATAAGCTTCTGCAATGTTACCAGATTCATTTCCATCCAGTGTTGCATTGATGTTTCACCAAGATCTTGCCTTGATGATGGTAGAGTCTAACCGCTGCACAAAGCCTTCTCCAGCACATCCCAAAGCTCTGTGGTGGCCAATCAATGTGTGAAAATGATGTTTCATGATCCCTGAACCACTCTTTCACTATTTGAGCCCTATGAATCCCGGCATTGTCCTCTTGGAATATGCAGATCGATCAGGGAAGATGGAATAACCTGGTCATTCAGGATATTCAGGTAGTCAGCTGACCTCATGCTTGGAGCACATCCTGTTGCTGAACCTAGACCTGACCAACTGCAGCAACCCCAGATCATAGCACTGCCCCCACAGGCTTGTATAGTAGGCACCAGGCATGATGGATGCATCACTTCATCTGCCTCTCTTCTTACCCTGATGCACCATCACTCTGGAACAGGGTCCATCTGGACTCATCAAACCACTTTTTTATAAATGATAAATAAATGATAAATGACCCGCACTTGTATAGCGCCTCTCAGAGCAGTGTTAATTTTGACAGGAAATTTTAATTTTATTTTAGTCTTAGTCTTTTGGCTAAAAATTAATTTTAGTCTTAGTCCTATTTTAGTCATTGGATTTATTTTAGTTTTAGTCCCATTTTAGTCGACGAAAATAACAAGTAATTTTAGTCAATAAAAATAAGCAATTTTAGTCAACAAAATGCATATATTTTTTCTAATGAAGTAATTTCCTACTTTTGTATAGAGCACGGAAAAACTAGTGTAATTTAATACACAGGGTTCAAACTCTTAACCACCACTGATCAGATATAACACACACAGCTAAGAACATAGAATATTTGAATAAAAAAACCACTTCACATGTTTAACACTTACGTGTTTAATAAAAAACAAAAAGCACACTGGAAATTACAAAGGTGCTCTTTTTAGCACCTTTGTCTAGTAGACAGTCTTTTCTTAAATGTAACTTTTTTTGTTTTCATAATGTTTTTCAATTAGATTACTTATCTTGGTTTTCTTTGGCACAGTAAACTTCTTATCCAAACTTTCTATCATTAGAATAAAATCCTCATCTTCTACTGTTGTGACCGGCAATCCTGTACATCCAATCCATGTAGCGATAGCCTCTTCCTTCATTTGTTGTTCTTTGGCATCACTCTTGTACTTTGTAGTACTTGTAAATGCGTCCTCAATGTTCTGGTTGGACATTTTTGCCTTTTTGGTAGCTGGTTGGCCACCATCAGCAATGGTTTTCTGCAACTGCAAAAAAATAAAAATACACAATTAAAACATTGACTTTCTAACAATGATTTACCTGTTGCTTTTTGAGATTTCACACATTATATTATATTATATTATATATATATATATATATATATCGTTATAAAATGAACCGGTAAAAGATCTGTGCGGGCTCGGGACTCGGATCATATTAGTGCAAACCAGACATTGTGAAAATTATTAACAGCCAACAGCATGCTTCACTTTACTGGTCTAGTCCTGGTTTAGAGCGCACGTACAGCGAGCGGCTGCGACCCAAAAAGTACCAGAGCCGCTCACGGTGCATGCGCAATCATGCATCAACACTGCTCACCCGCTATTTCCCTAATAACACACGTTATAGTCATGAAAATACGGTACGTCCGAATTTTTATCCCAACATGACAGTGTTGATACAGTTTTATTTGCCTATATATTACTTTTCGGGTCGTCACGTGTACAACATTTAAGTGGATTTACCTCGGAGAAAATGGCGAAGTGGCCATTCTGTAGATGCCTCTTCAGATTCGTTGTTCTTTCCTCGGAACGACAGTCCACACTCTCGGCATGTAGTTTTGGTAGCAATGTTATCATAAGAAAATTGACTCCACACATCTTCTCTTCTTTTTCGCCCAGCAGTTAACATTTTCCTCTACTCCTTCTTCTTATGCCGTCGATATATTCAGTGAGCTATGTTTAGCATACCGCGCATACCTGCCCCTTTATACTATTCAGGGTCTGTCTTCTCTCACGTCGTCCCGCATGTTCACGGCACGCCACGCCCCTTGTCTTCTACTACGTTCGCATCTCAAAACAACACAATAGTCGCACCGCACCATAGAGCGCCATGTAGAAGAGCGTCATCGTAGATTTTCGTCTCGTCTTTCATTCGTTGACTAAAAGTTTCAATCAATTTAATTATCGTCTTCGTCTTTTTCCAAGCTTTTATTTTGAATTTTTGTTTCATTTTCGTCTGTAAATATATTTTTGTGACGAAAAAAAAGACGAAAATATTTTGTCAACAAAATTAACACTGTCTCAGAGTAAGGACTCCAAAGCACTTTACATTACAGTGCATCATTCATCCATTCACACACACATTCACACACTGATGGTGATGAGCTACGATGTAGTCACAGCTGCCCTGGGGCGCACTGACAGAGGCGAGGCTGCCGAGCACAGGCGCCACCGGTCCCTCCGACCACCACCAGCAGGCAAGGTGGGTTAAGTGTCTTGCTCAAGGACACAACAGCAGAATTCTCTGTCCGGAGCCGGGATCGAACCTGCAACCTTCCGATTACTGGACAACCCGCTCAACCTGTTGAGCTACTGCTGCTGAATAAAGCATTGGACAGTTCTTAACCCAGTTTTAGTCATTTCTACAATCTCCTTAGATGTTTTCTCTGCTTGAAGCCAATGATCTGGCACTTCTCAAACAGACTAATGTCTTTTCCATGCCCACCAGATGTGTCTTTCCACATGGCTGTTAAAGAAATGAAAAGCAGCTCATTGCACCAGTTGGGCATAAATAACTTGTTGCAGCTGAAAGATAATTACCCGTGTAGTATTTATCCAATAGGAAGCTCGTATCTATTTGCGTAGTTAAGTCCAGGTGGCGACTTTTTTTATTTTTTTATTTTTTGGCAGGGCAGTGTATATTCAACATTTTTAGAATGAATCATAACTAATGAACGACTCAGAATGATGCTCCTGGAGCTCCATGCATCATCATTTCTTTCTCAAGATGCTTATTAATTTGTAGAAAATTATTAAAATCACCAGAAAAAGACTTAAAATTAAAGACTTCCATCAATTAAATATGAAAAATGACAAAAAAATCAGCACATCACAGAAAACGTTGGATTGATTTCCACTTTGGTGTAATATATGTGACTCTCTTCACACCTAAACAAGATGGTGGTGTCAGCAGAGAGCCAAGAAAATTGCTTCATGTCATCTACACATGTCAGAGTTAAAACAGCTTCTCTTCATCCTGATCAGGAATCAGAACATGTCTGGTTCAACTGGTGTTTACTGGATTGGATCAAAGGTTTGTCCACAGTCTTTGTGACTGAAAACAGGCTGGTGAAGATAAAGATGCAACATAGACCTGATGTGGTGCGACAGACCAAAGGACGAGTCGATGATGATTCACAGAAGTGTAAAAGCCCACTGAAGAATATTACATCTCCTCAGTTTGTGTCTAACAACATCAAAGGCTTCCCTCTTCTCAGGAATACCTCCCCTGTGGATTAATTTGGCAACAAGGTGGAAAAGAAGAAAAGCTCTTGCAAAATAAAAGCTGATTTACTGAAACGTGTGCCCGACTGTGCAGAAAAAAGTGGGCTTTATTGATTATTTTGGATTTGTTCACAAGTGGAGCATCCTGAGCTCCCAATGGAAAAGACATGATGGAAGTCTTATGGCGTAGGTCTGAGGAGCAAAACAGAGAAAGTCAGTCTCTCTTTATTTGATCTATAAAACATTAAATGATAGAAACTGTTAATACACACAAGCAGGTGAAACTAAAAGCACACATGTTTTCCAGGAACTAGAAGTGAGCCACATCACAGCTGAGCTTCAGGTGGCATGATTTGGAGTCTTATTTCCTGATATTTGGACATCTCTCCTTGGATTGGATAAAGGCAACGTGACTCTACCACTGACTTGCAATCTGGATGTTTTATCTCCACAGATAACACAAGCCTGGAGGAGTTCTGCTGTGTGGTGGAGTTGCTAATGCTAATGGTTAGCTTCTACCAGCCAAGATGTTCTCTGCTGATTCCTGGACACTAAACCAACAACAGTCTTCCCCGTCGTGAGCCAAGATGAATGAGTCCATGAACGTAAAGTGACAGTGTGACGTAGATCTGTCAGGCTTTTCAACTCCTAGCATTTCACTGTCTATTTTCTATCAGAAACTGAAGCAGGAGATAGGTGTAGGAGACTATCTTCATGTTCAGCCTGCATTAAAAAAACTCAGAGTGATCAGAAATACGATTTTTAAAATGTTTTTTCATTGATTCATACATATTTATTCATATATATTTTCGTAAATTCTTTTTCATTCATTCAAATATCTCCCATAAATCCATTAGGATTGTTGTCTATATTGCACATATAAAAACAATTAAAGACCGCTGTAGACCAATAATAAAAATGTGCTAAATTTGAAAGAAAACATCGAAACAAAAAGCTGGCAAAACTCCCTGGATGTGAAGAAAAAGCAAAAGGAGAAGAAAGTGTCGCAAAGTAGAAGCAAGTAAAACTATAATTTTAAGAATTTAAATTAATATGACCTTTTCCTAAATGGCTTTTCTTATTAACTCAGTTTAGAATGGTAGCTTTGATATAGTTCATAACCCTTCAAAAATGTCTATATTTTTAAGTTACAATAATAAGCAATACTTGTTTCTGGGAAATCACTGTTATTCTTGGTTTGCATTAGGTAAGCACCTGAAAGAGCTACTGCAAAAACGTCTGCTTAAACAGAGGAATTCGTGCAGCCTTTGTTGTATTAGCCCAACACAGCTGCTACTTACAATCCATACAGGAGTGAAACTAAACCCAAGCTGCTTTCAGCAATGTGCTTCAAGATTTCTGAACAAGGAAGAAAACTTATTATGTTGAATATTGTTTGTCCAAATTTATATTTATTGTCAGCGCTTGTGGTGGTGGGGGTTGCCCATTACGCTGATCACCTCCGTTAAAGCTCCGGAGGAATCCGTTTTTGGGCTCCTCTTTGTGTGTTAGTTGATGCCTTCCGGGGGAGCCCATCACTGTTTCGGGGAAGCCAGGCTCCCCCTAGCTCCCCCATAATTTGAACCCTGTTAATCTTATTGATAACCTATTACTGCATTAAGTGGTGTCCACTTTCGTTGTTTAATGTCATCCTGGAAAAACAAAAATCCTATTTCATTATTTTAAAATACATTATCTGTACATTCAACATGTACTAACTTAGTTTAAACAAAGCAATCAGAGTTCCAGCCAAGGGTCACACAAATTCGCTGTGTCTGCGTTTTGTCATTTACAGTATTTAACTACGTTTAAGCAGTCTGATATGGGAGCTCTTTAATTCAGAAAATTAATGACACAAGAAGGATTTGTCTGACAGCTTTTTCCTGGTTGAACATGTTCATCTTGTAGCTGCATGGCGTCGTGTTTCCTGTCCGGTGTGTGGAAACTCCCCCAGTCCTGTTGAACTTCAGCTGTAAAATTCTGACCTTCTTCAGGTACAAGGCACTAGTGATGGGAATTCCGGCTCTTTTTAGAGAGTCAGTTCTTTTGGTTCAGCTCACCCAAAAGCTTTCGGCTCCCAAGTGGCTCCTCAGATTTTCTGTTGCGTAGAGTACATTTATAACCAAAATAATGCAAAACTATATGTAAAATGATTTACTAATGTAAAAAAATGCAATATATCAAATAGTTATCATTTCTATGAATTTAATAACTGAACACTTTAAGAAATCTCCACTTTCCGACTGCTGGCGCTCATTTTCTCACGTCTTCGTCGCACTCTCCTCTCTCTCGCTCGCCTTTTTCCTCCTCCTCATTCCCTCTCGTCGCCCTCCACCCGCATGTGCTCTGCTGTGTGTCTGAGTCTGATCCTCCCTCTTCCCCGCCCCTACTGCTCTGTGTGTGGACAGTCTGGACGAGCCGGCTCCCGTCGTTCACTTCAAAGAGCCGGCTCTTCGAGCTGGTTCGTTCGCGACCGACACATCACTACAAGGCACCAGCTTTTCAGTTGAGTTTCTTGTATGTACAGCCACGAACAGGTGTGACATCGTGGTCCCCATCTGGCTGTTTTGGCATTCTTTGTCAACTGGAGGAACACACCTTGAAAGGGAAACAGCATTTTTACACATTTTGTCTTTAAATGTGTGACTCTTATAAAAATAAAGCCAAACCTGAAATGATCTGCCCAACTTTCACAGAGGTAGGTGGAGAATGAGACCAAATAAGGGAGAAAATAGCAGGAAATGGGAAGTTGATATTCTGGGGGGGAATTTATATGGGCGGTACAGATTGTTAGCAAAAACAGGAACCAAGAGATAACATGTCACAAAGTACACCTGCACACCTGAGTAAAGCCACTCCTTTCCCAGAGCACACCAGACACAATTGATCAGCTGAAGTAGCAGGTTGCTCTGAAACTCACATTTTTACCGCTCTTGATAGAATGATTTGAATAAAACTTGGAAGGCGCTGATTAGTTAATATTATTATGTTTTTCATTTTTCAAAACAAGGAATTTTGAAGAGGAATTAAAGGAAAGTGTCATCTAAATAAACACAAGGGAGATGTGGTCTGTGAACGTAATGTATCTGCTCTTGCTCTGTTATGGTGAGTAACAAGATTTTTACATTTTCATTTACAAATTTTAGTCTTTTTATTTAGATGAATGTTGGTGAAAATGTTATTTGTCCACAATTTTAATAACTTAGATTTCACAATGCTCTTGGTATGAAATCGTTGAAAAATATTATTATACAACATACAATAATAGAAAATAAATCTCTCTTTTATGTATGAGATTGGGATTTTCTCATAAGAAATTTGTAAAAATGAGAAAACAAACAGATTTTAAGTTTTAACTTTCAGCAGAGTCAAAGTCCAACTCCAACAACTCGACTCTGAATCCAGAGTGAGCGATGCCACTTAGGTTCTCGAGCTCATACCTGCTGTTAAGAATAAAGATTTAAAAAAAATGTAGATTGAAAGATGTAACCTGAGAATTTTTAAGCTTCTTCAGCCCAGACTGACTGTTTCCTGCTCAAACAGCCTGCCTGTCTGTTGGAAATGGTGAAGTGTATTTCGTCTCTAAAAACTTCCACAACGTCCTCATCTGGGATCCCGTGAACTCTGACCAAGACGAGGTTTACAGCGTTCAATACTTGCAGTAAGAAAATTAAGTTTTACTTCCTTTCTCCGTATGCTCGAAGTCACATCAACCGGATGGAAATAGTTATGTTTGCTTGCTTGGCCAAAAATGTCAAAGCCTTTGCAGAGGACTGGTCTCACAGAAGAAAAATGTTAGAAGGTTTAATTATAATTTTTTGCAGTGTGGATTACTTGTGGGCTGCCTGTAGGACCTTAGTTCTGTCTGCAGGATGTAAAATGGGCAGTTGATTCTTGTCAAAATGATGCCAGTTCTGCATTGTGATTTTCCTACACGCCGTCCAAATGCATCCAGAACTTGGAATAAATTGGCGTGCTTTATCCCCCAAAGTGTTATTTGCATCAAAATCTGCATCCCCTTTCTGTGAAACTATTTTCTTATTGGTCGTTTACGTATTTAAATCCCGTGGCCAGAGATTTGCACAGACTTGATCTCCTAGTTAAGCATTTTTATGTCCCGGATATTTCAGCTCGCTGCCGATGCTTTCAGATGATCTCCAAGCAGGGGCGGATTAGGGTGGCGGAGGTGGGAGGAGGTTAAACAATGCTTGAATGTTATGCGATTGCTCGGTCATTTATGTAAATTTAACATTTGGCCTTATTCAGTTTTGACAGTCGTCATCATGGTACTATGAAAGTACTACTTTTTTATCTACAAAATCAACCCAATTAAACCATTTAAAAATACATAAAAATGTTGTTCATGTATTATAAAAGCCCGAAATCCACAACTTTAATGATTTCCCCGAGTCACAGGAGAGGTCACTATAGATTTTTTTAAAATTTAACATTTCTTACAAAGTCTATTTGTAATGAGGATTTGTTTTGTTAACACTTTACAATAAGGGTCCTTTATTAATGTTACTTAGTGCATAATTAAGCCTTAATAAACAGTGTATTTTTAATAACGTTACCAATATTGTTAACTATAAGTGTCCTTAAGGTTAGGACAAAGGGCCAGGGGTGTCTGCTTAGTAATGCATTATTTAATATTAAGCATTTTGTAACACTTTATTAAAAAAGTTATTAATGCTTAATAATGCATTAAGTAATATTAGTAAAAGGACCCTTATTGTAAAGTGTTACTTTGTTTTTTATATTGTACTCTGGGCTATGACACGATTTTTGATGGGGACAAGGAGGAGGGAACCCATTCGTCGTGTTTTGGCTTCTCTGCACTGACTCCCTGTGTGTTATCAGGCAAATTTAAGATTGTTTTGTATGGTTTTTGGTCCCTACAGAGTTACGCTCCTCCGTACCTGTGCTGCTACAAAGACATAACCCATCGATCTCTTTGCTCGGCTGTGCGGGAGTTGTTGGTTGTTCCAATGCTCCAAACACAGGTTATGGAGGAGATCAAGCATTTTCACTTATAGCTCCAACTCTTTGAAATCAGCTGCTGCTTGCTGTTAAACAGTCACCATCATTGCAAGTGTTTGATACATCTGAGACCTGTTTTTATTGTCTGGCTTACATGCAACATGGTTCATAATCTTAATTGGTAGTTTTCATTTTTCTTAATTTTTCTACTGCAATTTTATTTTGTGTAAATGCCTTTTAATTATATTTTAACCAGTTTTATTGCCTTTTATTGATCGGCATGTCATGATTTTGCCCATGTTGTTCAGCGCCTTGGGCTTCTGTAAAGATAGTGGAAGGCGCTATTTGAATAAAGTTTGATATTAATATTCCCTTTTACATTTATGTTTTAGAGTTTCGGTTTTTTCTTTACTAGTAGAAGCTGCAACTCTGTGCCTCCTAAAAGAGATTAATCCATCACTTACTGGGCCTTTCCACTGACTGGACGAGTATGCGTTATGTAATAATGTCTGAAATGCATAGTAATCAGCAGTTAGCCGCCATTGCAGTCAATGAGTTAATTTTCACCAGCCGCAAAGTATTGGATGTGTCCCAGAAGCGTAGTATGCTCTGCTAAAATTACACTTTGAGTATATTTTGTATGTGCAACAACTGCAGAACATGTCAAGCTGAGCAGTTCAGATCACGCAGGAAGTCAAACACAAAAGAAATGTAAAACACCTGCAAACCTTCCATAGAGAATTCCCGTGCACATTTTTTTTGCCTAACTAGTAAAAAAAAAAAGTACGCAATTACCCATGCAGCCTCTGTAGCTGAGGTAAATGTAACAGAAATAACCCACAGCCCTTTTTGGATAAATGCTACAATCTTTCTCCTTGCTCGTTATCACGTGAAGTGCCAAAACCACGTGTGGTCTTGCAATTTTCAGGTGATTTTATGAATTCATGGGACTAGCTGCGTGGAACACTTTTGCTGTCGTTTTGTGTCTGCAAAACTCAGGGTGGGAAGGGCTCGTGAGTAAATTGTTACGCACCGCTTATGCATTTAGTTGGAAGGCCACGATTAGCTGTGCAGAATCAAGTGTAGATGGCAGAGTAGAAGGCAACCAAAGCTATCTTAGTTTGGAAAATCTGGAAGAAATTGATTATCAACTCAAACATACAAATTTAATATTAATATTATATGTTTCCAACCATTCGATTCAAACGAATAAATTAAATTCTGAATGCACTCATTTCAGTTACAATGATGAAGGCCAGTTTCGGATAAAAGAAGACTGTCAGAACATTAGGACTCTGTCCTGTGACCTGACTGCAGAAACACCATCAGTGGACCAAGAATACTACTTTGCTAGAGTGATGTCTAAAGGGAGAAGCATCGGCATCACCACCAAATTTCACCCTTTCAGAGACAGTAAGAATCTCCCCACCAACGTGCTCATTTGTTTAATTCATATCGGCTGTTTTCTGTCACAGCGTTTATTTAATCTTTCTTTGTTTCCTAGCCATTCTTGGTCCAGCTACTTTGTCTACACACATCACTGCATCTGTCCTGCACATCAATGTTACCCTGCCACTGGGACCAAAAGGAGTCTCCCTTCAAGACATCATAAACTCCAGTAAAAGCCGAGGCTCCAAAATGGAGTATATTTTAAACATAACCCAACCCACGTTGCATGCACAGGTTAGTCATTTTTTTGTGACCTGTAAGAATTTGAGTAACATGTGAGTTTGGGATGTTTGATTCCTGTGAAAACGCTTATAGCCGTGCTTCCACTGTCGGAGCTCTAGGAAATTCCTGGCGGGGGGAAAAGTTGCATTCAGTTGTGTCTCCGTACAAAATTAGTACTTACAGGACTTCGCAACTGCTTTGGCAGTGAGTGACATCACTGATCAGCACCAAAAAGCATCCATGACATTACATTGAAAAGTTTTATTCTTTCAAAGGATGTCATCATTTATTCCACTTAGGTTTATTGTAAAAAGCCACATTCAATGACCAGAAGAAGCGTTTTTTTTACAGCGTGCTATAGACCAGAAAACCAAAAATTATGATGTTGTGAGGAGGTTTCCGCCGCAGTTTTGGGTGTTTAGATTTTAAAGCAGCGTGACCCGTGATTTTTTCCCTTTCTTTTCCATTCAACTTCACCAGCAACTCTTCCAGTTAAAAAATGCTGGTAAGGCTGATGTCATTTCCTACAGCATGTTAATAACAGTAAAACTACCCAGAAGTTGTGATAGTGGACAAGGGTCTACTGAACAGTATTCCATAGAATTCCATCTGTGAACAAAGATCAATGATTTTGCAGTAGTTTAGTAGGGATGGACAATATATCGGCATCAATATCGGTATCGGTCGATGTTAGTCATTTTTTAACATGCCGGTATTGGTTTGATAAATAAAACCGGGCTGATTTTAACAACCAATATTTTTTCCATCTCGCCTCCATTTGTTTGCCTGTTTCAGAGGGTGAGGTGGGTGATGTGTAATTGTTTAGTCATGTGTACACTGAATGAAATCATCTCAGAACCGTAAATGTGTTTGTTGTGTGTACATAATAATGCAAATTCAGCTTTAATAATTTTCATTACATACAAAATCTTCTGATTTTAGAAGCATTAATGTCAGTATATCTGTATCGGCAAATATCGGTTATCGGCCATAACAGGGATCTTAATATCGAATATCAGTGTTGGCCCAAAAATTTCATATCGGTGCATCACTAGTTTAGTGTAATTTTGAATTTGTGAACAAACCAGCAGCCTGCTGATTCCACATATTAATCTCATCAACATTCAAAGAATAAAAAGACAGCGTAAATCGGACCGTAAATGAGTGGCCTGCACAGTTTTAGGAGATGAAATCTCCTCACATCAACTAGAAAAGATCCATTTCACACATGAATTATTTTAAGGGTTTCACCATTGCTGTTTGCAGAGATCTTAACTGATATTCTGTAATAAAACTGGTCCATGTCTCCAGGAACTCAAGAATAAAACCGGACAATTCAACATCAAGATGATGCCCAACCTGGGCTCCTACTGTGGACACGTCGTGTACAAACCAATTCCAGGATGGGGTCGCGAGCCAAGTGAGAAGGCTTTCTTCTGTGTCAAGCTGCAAGGTGAGGACATACGATCATCTTTTTCAAGAAAATGTTTCTTATATATTAAAACACACAGACACACATAAGAATATGATGCTATTTGTGTCAATGATTAACTACTGAGAAAGGCGCCTTTACGATTTTCATAAAAATATGATTACACTTGAAGCAGCAGCGTGACAACTGTCTGAAATGCTTCAAAGGCATATCTGCTATGGGGGTAATTAAAATCCTTGAAAATGTTTTGTCCTTTTCTACATGCATGGTAATCAGTTTGAGCTCATCTTTGAGTGATTGCAGCCACTTGGAAATAATGTGATATTTAGTAATTAATTAGATATTTTGCTGTAAAATCATTTTCCAAAACACTTCACTCTGCACTAAACCCCATGATAAATCCATCAGAGGGCCAACTACATCTATGCTGCCTTAAATAAAGTCACAATAATATTTCTGTTGGTAATTCAGAACATTTCTGCCCTTTGTTATCACGAGTTATGCTTTTTAAACAGGAAATGAATATAGCTAACATTTGCGTATGTGCTCAAACTATGATTTCTCTCAATATCAAGTAAATTATACTTTTTATACCAGATGTGACATCCATTTAACACTGTTTTTTTTAATGATAATGTATTTTAAGTTACCCTGACAATCATTTATATTAATGAGAGTTTAGGGTAGAGATGTTCGATACTGGCTTTTTTTTTACCGGTTTGTGATTAAACTAATATTGTCTGACTCATAATTTCCGACACCACCATAAACAGATACGGATACATGCTGTGTACCCCTCGCATATAAAAAGACTTAAAACATTTTAAGTTACTAACATCTCATATCTCCTATCATGTGTGCCTAAATTTCAAAACACATTGAGTGCAAATTGACAACTACTTCAATTTAAGATAGTAAGTGCCATTTTTATTTTGTCTCCAACAACAGCTGAATCTCATTCTCCCTAAGCGTGATGCAAAGATGTGTGTATTAGCTAGTAATGTATGCTATGCTATGGTGATATAACATTCAGTTAAGAAAAGCAAGTCTTGGGTGAAGATTGTTGTTTTTGATTTAGTTGTTTGTTAGCTGGCTAGCTACACGTAGCTAAATGCTGTGAGGACAGAATATATTCACTATGCAGGGCAAACTTCTACTTCACAAGTTGTACCAAATAAACTGAAATATCTCTAAAACTTTACCTCAGATCTGTCATTTTTTAACAATTTAAGAGAGAGAGGAGAGGTAGCTGAAGAGTTTCATGCATAATATGTGTATGTTATATGAATGATGGGCCACTGAAAGACTGAAAATCAATAGCGATATTCTCCTATATGAAATTCTAATGACCATATTGGCTGATATTAATGGCAGACCGGTAATCCCTAGTTTAGGATGAAACAATTACTGGTTTACAATAATAGGGAAGATTGGATATAGCTAGAATGTGGCACGGTGGAGAAACGAGTGCCCGGGAGGGATTCGATCCCCAGACTCCCGGGTGATAGCCAAACACGCTAACCAGTCAGCCAAAGGGATATCCTCGTGGTCAAGTAGCCAGGGCGCATGATCAATCGGGATATGGTGACAGGATGCTCACGCCGTCACAAGTAGAAAAAAATGCATCATTTAAACTTGTGCAGAAGTAATTGTCAAAGTTACCAAACAGAGATTTGATATGTGACAAAGTCTATTGATGAATAATGATAATTATGAATAGTAACATTATAAATTATATCTTTCACAAATTTAGTAAGATTGCTGGATCTAGTTTGTACAATAATCTCAGTTTGTGATGGTCTTTTGTTTTAAATGGTGAACTGGTTTGCGAAAACCGCCCCATGTAACAAACAGACTTAAGCATGAGATTCATAGTGTGATTTATTTATTGATTTTCATTTTAAATGGAACAAGCAACCGGACTTTAAAGCTACACCTTTTCTCAGACATGACTGTGATGGTCGCTCTTTATTTCCCCTTTAGACAATCCTGTAACGCATTCATCCCAGCTCCTCGTGAGCATTGCTGTTGTGGCAGGCATCGTCATCGTATCAGTTGTGTGTGTGTGCACCTACCTGAAGGGTGGAAAGTCAAAGACATTGCCACAGGCACTGGTAAGTCCGCTTTAGTCTGTTTACACCTTTGAAACCAGGAAAGGTTTTCTTACGGGAATGTCATGCCCTGTAGCAGATTACTTTAGTCATGCTCGGTGTGACAATTGAAAGCAGCCTGGAACTAAAATCGGATGCATCACTTAGATTGCACAATGATTCATGGTACTCCTCTTGTTTGAAGACATTTTGCTGGTTGAGTATATATTAGCAGTCATAAATTTCTCTTTGCTCTCTTTCAAACAGAAAATTCCCTCAGAAGCCCATGAGGTGTTGTTGCAGGTTCCAGATAAGAATCTTATCATTTCTGAAATCCTTGTTGGCACCAAAAGTGACCAGACAGTTGGTGCACCAATCCAGGTGAAGCCCGAATCATGTCCAGGCCTTTTTGAAACGTATTCCCCTCAGGACATCCCCTGGCACATCTTCAGGGGCGATTCCTCTTTGAGCAGAGGAAGAGGGACCTCAAATCTCGAGGGCGCCAGTGTCCACTCCTCTGAAACCTACAGTGCTATTGCAACCCACCTTCAGGTGGAAGACAATGAAGAGCCTCAGGCTGTCACCAAATGCAGAAGAACAAGTCGTTCACCTTTGTCCTCCATTGAAGACGAAAACTGGAACAAAGGTGAAATGATTACAAAGTTTTCCTCACATGAAACATCACAGTTCCCCGAAAGTGAAAGCAATCCAACCGAGCAGCTGGTTCTGAAAACTGAACAGAATATTAACGGTCAACTTGTGTTTCCTTTCCTTTCATTTCCACCAGAAAACAGCAGTGGAGACTCTGTATTCCAGATGCACCACGAGAGAAAACCCTTCCTAATGGATGCCACAGAAGGTCTGGACGTCTCCCTGTTGATGTCTTTGCAGAGATCATGCAGCACAGATTCTGGGTGTGATGACTGCACCGTAAACACGCCGACCAGTTCATACTACAACACCAGTTTTTCCCCCCCTCAAACGGTTGTTCCTTATTTGCATGAAGGATGTCACACAATACCGTCAGCTGAGACCGGATCGGGTTACAAACAAAACTGGATGCCTGGAATCTCTCGTAAACCTGCATTAGTTGATGCTTGGATTTGCTCAGAAATGATCAAGGAGGTCGAGGATAATGAGGTTAATGAGGATAGAGAATATGTGGCGAACATGGGGCAAATTATTTTGGGAAACTGGGAAATTCAAACTCAGAAATGAGTTTCTACATTCTGGTACTTCTTAGGGGTTTAACGAACCTTTCCTGTAGCTCTCAAAACCTGGCTTTGTTCTTGCTTTTCACCATCAAATGGTGGAAAAATAAGTCAGCAGGAGAACTTATGGACACTTTTCAGGAAAAAAAAAAAAGAACCTGTAGCATCAGTTGCTTAATGTAATGGGTCGCTGTTTATGTAGACTGTGGTTTTGGAATATACCAGATTGTTTATGTGAAGTTTATTTTTATATGTAGTCTTTAGAAAAATGCAATAGGTTTTTACAAGTGTGGATTAGTTACAAATGTTTGACTGAGTGCTTGAAGTGTAAAAAAACAGTACGAATGGTGAGGGTGGCAGAGGACACCTGCTGTTTACCTAAAGATGGACTTTTTTCTGTCATTTTGGAGATTTAGTCTACTAAAAAGTTGGGAAAGTATCAGAATGCACCGTTCTTAAGAGAGAAGTCTTGGTAAGCTAAGAGGTAAAGTTTAAGTGTCTATACCACTACTACTACAGTGCATACCAGCTAATTTAAAGTACTGCTTTTACCCATGTAACTATTAAATATATATATATATATATATATATATATATATATATATATATATATATATATATATATATATATATATATATATATATACATACATACATATTTTGTATAAGACAGTTGTCCCCGGGCTGTGCAGTGGCGCAGTGGTTAGAGCTGTTGCCTTGCAGCAAGAAGGTCCGGGGTTCGCTTCCCCACCTGATCGCCCGTTGACCGATGGAGATAGGCACCAGCCCCCCCTGCGACCCTGCGTGGACAAAGCGGGTTCAGAAAATGGATGGATGGATGGATGGACAGTGGTTCCCAACCTTTTTTCCTTGCTCGTGTTCAAGACAAGCCAGGGCCTCCCAAACCCCAACTCTTACCCCCATGGGAGCCCAAGTCTCCTCCCTCTCTGGTCAGCTCATGGGTCCCCGGAAGAACAAAAAATGAATGCAAGTCAACGGGGCCAAAAAAAGCTGTTTTCCAGACCGCTTTGCCTTACACCCTGAATCAGACATACAGTATGTTGTATTTCAATTTAAATGGAAAGTAACAATGCGTGTTTTTGACCACGCCTGTCATGTACTTTGAGATTTATCAGCTTGTAAAAGCTCATAATTAGCCTGACTACATGCCAGACGTTGGCATATCACAAACATGACATCACCACAGAATCTCCTCTCCCCAAGCGTAGCTGATAGTTAACAAAGGCACGATTTGTGGTGTTTTTTCCTTCTCATGTAAGGATTTGAAGTTTGCTGAACTTACAGCCATTTTTCTTCTGCTCTTCTCAATGTCTGGTTCAGTGACATCCATTTGGTGATGTGCCTTTGTAGTCCTGGACATATTTTCACACAAAACTGAAAATAACTTTTCCCCCCGTTCGAAAATAAGTGCTTTCTTGGCATCAAAATGCAGCAACAAACGGGATTAGAACAAAGCATATTTAGCTCTTTGTTCTTGCATTCATTTTTCGTTCTTCTTGGGACCCGTGGTCCAGAAGTAGATTGACGTGACTTAGACTCCCTATACACACATCTAAAGTGATTAATTACAAACTTTATACAGATGTACTGAGTTATAACTCGTATACAGTACTGATTATATTATTTGGTGTGTTACTGGAAATTATAAATGTAATTTTTTACAAATATACTCTTTATAACCTTGCAATCACAGTACAGACTAAAATATGAGAACCCCTTAGGGGATCCCGGACCCTAGGTTGGAAACCACTGGTATAGGAGGTTCAACTGAAGCAGCAGTATGCCATAAATCCCACAGTCATCATGAGCAGACACTATAAATAACAGCTATGTGTTCGTCACCATGACGACACATTTAGGTTATTGCTCTTCCTAAAAAAAATTGCTTTTTTTTTTCATTTTAAAAACACCTCATGACCAGAATTGGCCAGTGTTGAGTAGGTTTGGTTTGATAATAAACCAAACTGAAACTCTAAATTCATATTTTTTCAGGGGGTCCATAAACACAACATTTATTCTTTGGCTTTTTAACCTTCCTATAAAGTTGTGACACCGTGAATTTTACCATTATTATAATTTTTTGGTTTTTTTTTTCGAACTTATTTGAATCTTTCTGGTTTTGTCTCATGTGCTGGACCCATGAGTGTCTAATAGTCAACTGCCACCACTACACCTTTAACACGCAGCAAACCTGTTATTGCAAAGTGTCTGACTTTCTACAATCTTAATTTTCAAGTCAATAAGAATGTTTTTTTTACTATGATCACTTTTGTCATATTTCAGTATTACATATATATATATATATATATATATATATATATATATATATATAAATCCTTTATTTTTTCTTAAACTTAGCATATTTTTTGTTCTCTTTGTTGGCTGTTCTGTCATTGGAGAACAAACAAAGTTTTACATGAATATGTGAGAACGCAGACTCGGTACGACAAGAATGACTCTGATAAGAGCCTGGCTTCAGCTGTGCAATCCTTTCTAACCTGCTGTAAATTCATATTGGGTGTGTCAAATCTGATGTCAGTTATGTATCATTGTTTTGCATATCTTAAATCTGTAAAGTTAATGTAACGTGAATGTACATTTTTAACTTGTGAATCTTTTATGGTTTTTGTAAAGCTTCATATTCTGTAAAGTATTTTAACCAGAAACAAAAATACCTAAAAGCACAAAGCATAGAGCGATACTGAAAACTTGCTTCATGTACAACGGAACATGCATTGTTTAACAAATGAATTTTTATTTTATGTCAATAAAAGCAATTTTCAGTTATAATTTTGATAAACTGCCACTTGGTTTAGGCAAAAATGAAAAATAAACATTCATTGTGTGACACAGGAAAAGTGCTTGCTACTGTTTACTACATAATGAAAGCAATGAGGTGAGGCAGTGAACTCAAAGAATCCAAAGTTCAACTTGTCTGGGTTTCACCGAGCAGGTGCACGTCACAGCTTAAAATGAAACAGAAAACTGTTCAAGGACTAATTCTAGTATACCTGCTTAAAAATATGAACCGAATCGACTAAAAAGCTAACTATTTTGTGCAACAAATCACAGATGACACTTACTGAAGGGTAAAAACTGCTCATGGAACATTAAAAACATTAAGCCAGATAAATTCATCAACAGGGCTCTTCTGTCTGGGGCAGAAATCTCAGGTTTAACTCCTATTGTGAGCTCAGTTATGCAATGTTACCTAATAGTCCAATAAGGTATCTTATGACACAAGCCTAGCCTAAATATTAGAAACATCATTCTAATTTATTCAGGTCACCAGTCTATCACAGAGTAAACTGCATTGGGTCAACTCAAAATTTTCAAGAAACGTGATATGCATGTTTTTAGACTGTGGGAAGAAATTTGAGAATCCAGAGAAAATACACGCAAAACTTCACCCTGAAAGACTGCTGCCAACATTTAGATGAGGTCTTCTCAATAAAGGGAGACACAGCAAATAAAAACAAGAAGGAAGCTCATGCCTTTACCTGGTTGGGATTACAAGGTACCACCAGACCAGAGAGAATATTCACCCTTCAGCCATTTCTGGTTCTGTTCCTAGGGTCTCCTCTCTTTGAAACATGCCTAGAGAACCTCTAGAGTAAAGTGGACACCCTAATCAGATGCCTCAACCTCCTCAGCTGACTAGTGATGTGACGTCCACGATGGAATCATTTTGAACGGGTTTTCAAAGTGAACTAGAGCCGAGTCTTTGTAGAGAATCTTGTCCTCCACCTCCAACCCCGAAGGAGCTTTCCACCAGGCTAAAACAAAAGTCCAATGCAGTGCATAATTGAATGCTACGCTAATCAGTTAGCTCCAAAACACAAAAGATGGATCATATTTTGTTCGACTTTCTTCTTTTTCACAGTTAGCTTGAAATTTACAGACTGACATGAATTCAATGCAGGTGGAGTTAGCATTCAAGCTAAGCTTGGTTGGTTTGATAAGCTGACTGTGTATCATTGCTATCACCCCATCGTGCACATTCTCATCGATCGACCGCTTCCTCTAGTGGATGCACAAATCTACTGGTTAAGGAATTAGGGGACTTAAGACCAGACGGTCTCAGAATAAGCAGTAAATTAAGATTCCAATTTGGCATCCTTGCTGAAAAATACAGCATGTTGTGTTTTTGGATGCTGGTATAGCATGAAATGCAAGTCCAGCATGGGATGCTGGACTCTGGACCAGCATAGTCCATTGTCCACCAGCTAAACCAGCACCAAAACACAACATGTGCTGGTTATGCTGTTTTATTTCAGCAGGGATTAGGCTAAAGGGTGATTTGATCAGTCTCTTATCTTTTCGTCTGACCATTTTTTGTCTTAAATCTGAAGATGCTTTTGGTTATTTTAATATGTCCTAAGATCGCCACCTTACCAAGACCCAACAAACACAATGCAACTATTGTAAGGCATCAAGTAACCCCACAGGTCAAATAAAATGCATAGAACTTGTCATAAATATATGCATCTGATTTTTACAAAAAGATGTTTGAAACTTTGGGGTTGCTTTAAGCGCTTGCAAATGCATTTTAATATTTCATATAAAAGAATCGTGGAGGAACTGGTAAATCCCCCTCATGTATCCTGTGACCCTCTCTTCAGCTTCTAGCTTTTTAGAGTCAAACGCGAGACCCTTGGCATAAAAGTTTGTTTTGTTCATCAAATCTTTTTTCTGTAAGGATAATTCAGGCGGGAGGACAGCTGGAGATTTTAAACAACAGGCAGTTTACAACAAGAAAATGTAAAATTAATATTAAGTGTCTCCTCCTGAGAAACAGGAAAAGAAACACCCTCAGGAAGAGCATAAACAAGCTTAGGTTGTAAATGATTATTTGAAGAAAACATTTTATCAATGGCAGAAAGGATGTTCTTTGGTTTCTTTTATTTAAAGTGCTGCATTATAAATATGACGCACCGGAGCATTGACAAAAATTTCCATCATCTCAGTCTTCCTTTTTTGCTCATCTTTTGAATGATGCCTAGACAAAAACAGTGAAATGCTTTGATTGGCTAGCAGCACTGACAGGTTCTTCTCTGCCTGCCAGAATCCCATTTCTCTACAATTTTAAATCTCCAACTCAGGAGAATGTCAAATGGGAGATTTCAGAGCAACCCCCGGAGTGCCAGAGCCATGATGGAACTTTGGAAAGGGAACCGTTGTTCGAGTGAACCATCTTTTTCTGCACAAACAGAATTTCAATCACTACTGCAGGTTTGTGTTCACCCAAGATCAATAAATACACTAATGGATAGGGAGTCTTGGCCACTTCAGTCATTTCCAGCAGCACATGGACCTTTGACCTTTGACAAGGTCCTTGCACAAGGAAATGGTCCTTTCAGTCACAGTCGGAACAGCCAGCCGTAATTCCAGGAATACATTTGTTGATTCTTTCACTTCTCCAGAGAATGAATCCAGGCTCCAGCTAGAGTGTTTTGTACTATTCCATGAATCCTTTATGAAATGGAAAGGAAAATTGCTTATTTATGGTTCAGATACCAACACACTTATTTAGCCAGTCAAATATGTGTTTTATATGTTGTAGAATGTTTGGGGGCTGCATGGTTGGTAGCATTGTTGCCTCACAGCAAGAAGGTCGCAGGTTCAAAGCCCAGTTGCAGGCCAAGTATTCATGTTGCTTCAGTTTCCTTCCACAGACCTAAAACATACATGTTTGCTTAAATACGAACCCTTGTGTGTGTGTGTGTGTGTGTGTGTGTGTGTGTGTGTGTGTGTGTGTGTGTGTGTGTGTGTGTGCGTGTTTGACTGGACTGCTGGAGATAGGCGCCAGCTCCCTGTGACCATGGTAAAATGGCCTGTATTTGTAATAGAGCCTTCTAGAGTCCTGGAACCCCTCAAGGTGCTTTAAAACACAATCAGTCATTCACACACTGATGGGGATGAGCTACGAAGTAGCCACAGCTGCCCTGGGGCGCACTGACAGAGACGAGGCTGCCGAGCATGGGCACCACCTGTCCCTGCAACTACCACCAGCAAGCAAGGGGGGGTTAGGTGTCTTGCCCAAGGACACAAAGGCAGCGACAGACTGAGTGGGGCTCTAACCTGCAACCTTCCGATTACGGGGCGAGCACTTAACTCCTGTGCCACCGCTGAGGACAAAGAGGTACAGATAATTTATGGGTGAGTGGAAAGTATGTTTGTTGTGTTTAGGCCTGATAATTCTGTTGCCTAACTTTATTATTATTATTTTTTAACATTGCACATCATACTTGGCCAGAATAAATCTGTCATGTTCTCTGTTACGGAATTAAAGTGATGTAACTATCTAATGTTGTATTTTAATACACTGTTAGTAGTTCACTTTTATAAACAGAAGAATAGGCTGTTTTTATCATCAGGGAGTTTAATTAAACACTCTGTATTGACTTTGAGACAAGAAAAGAGAGATATGGTATCGTTTGAGAATCTTTAATTTCTGAATTATAAATTCTAAACAATCTACCAGGACTTCTCTGTGATGGATGAGAATGGATTCGGTTGTTGTGTTGGTGCGTGTGTGTGAGTGTGTGTGTCTGGTTCAGATTCTCTAGGATGACGTAATCGAATCTGGTCGTCTTTGTTATGACTAGATATCACGAGGCTTATAAAGTGATGACATGAGCCGCTATTTTGCCGTGTACGTACCCAGTGGGGTCTCCCAAGTAGATCAGGAATTGCCAGTTCTGGAAACCTCGGATGTACGCTGGAGCTGTCGGTGCAGCGATCACAACGTTTCAAAACCCGTCTGGAGGGTCAGCCCGGTACCGTTCAGCGGCGTCAGCAGGTGCTCTTATTTTGAAAGGACGTCGTCTGGTTGTTAAACGACGAAAATCTCCCGTTTCACAGTTCTTAGTTTAAAGAAAACGCATCCGGCCAGGCGGCGCTTTTCTTTAGGATGATGGTGAATAGAACTGAAGTCAAAATGGAACTGCCTTAAAATGGCGTTGCCTTGTTTTTATATCTCTGACTTGTTGATAAGTTTCAGTAAAGTAGATTGGACACTTGAAGTCAACACCAGATTCTCCTGCGGCAGCCGAAAGCTCTGATTGGTTGGAACAATGTGTCATGCGTTTCTATGGAGATGAGGATCAGTATGTCTGCACCGTAGTCCTGGTTCCATTAAACATAATTCATGACATATTTATTTCACAGATCATTCACTTGATTATTGTTGATCAACATCTGTTTTGCTTAATAATTTTAATCACAAATAAAGTACTTTGATTAAGTAAAGCTTCTTCTTCTCCTTCGGACTCTTCTCCTGGAATGTAAACAGTCTGAGGAACAACCCGACCTTGGTTTTTCTACACGGTGTTATTGTGCCCGGGGGCCAGCTGTATGGAGTTGAAAACCATGAACTTCATAACCTTACACTTGTAAAAAGTTTTCCGTAGCCTAGTGAACTAGACCAAATTCTTGCTTTGCAAAGAATGGTCTAGGCATGCTCTGTTCGTGTTAAGGAAAGAAAGAGACATGTAGTTTGTTGCCAACAACTGTATTACAGAAAACAGGCGCCAACACAATGAAACTGTTACGACTCCCCCCACTGGGTCGTACCACTCTACATCTCAGGAGAGGGGGAAACAAGGGCGCTACATGACTTCTTACAACATCTCCCTTTTTTTTTTTTTTTTTTTTTTGGAAGTGTAATCACTGTTCTCAGTATTAACTAAAGGTTCAGTCTTTGTGGCACCTTCACCAGCCTGCCGCTGGCCGTCCTGTACTCAGGAGTAGGCGGCGAGACCTTCCTGGGCTTGAGCGGCGTATCCTGCCCCGACGGAGCCATCTCCTGACCCCTTGTGTCCACACTTACACTGCCAGGTTGCTCAATTTGTGGGCTGCCTTGCTGTTCACCGCTCTGCTCCTGGCGGAGCTCTGGCCCTCCAATCTCCGCTGGCCGTAGATCGACTCGATTCCGCCTGTAGCGTGTTCCTTCCACATCCACCAGATACGATCTGGGACCCACTAGCTGCAGGCAAACTCCTCTTCTCCACTTGCCTGTCCTGTCGCCGGGCAAAGGTTTCATCCTGATGTCCTGTCCAATGCTCAACTCCGGCAGGTCCCTGGCTGACCTGTCGTACCAGAGCTTTGCCGTTTGATGCTTGACCCGTAGTCTTTCTGGAACACCGGTGACCACCCTCGGCTCCAGAAGCGCCTCAGCCACTGGAAGAGGGGTTCTCAGTCTGCGGGCCATCAACCTCTGTGAGGGGCTGCTTGACATGCCCTCTGATGGTGTGTTCCTCCACTGGAGGATAGCCAACCATGGGTCGTTACCTGCACAACTCGCCTTCTTACACAGACTCTTTACTATTTTCACAGCAGACTCTGCTTTTCCGTTCGCTTTCGGGTACCTGGGTGAGGACATAACGTGGTCAAAGTCCCATTGCTTCGCAAACCTCCTGAACGTTTCACTATCAAACTGTGGCCCCCCATCAGTTATCACACGGTCCGGCAGCCCGTGCCGCGCAAACTGGGCCTTGCATCGGAGTACTGTGGTCTCTGCTGCCAGGTCCGGGAGCAACTCTATTTCCCAAAAATCTGAGTAATGATCCACCATCAGAAGGAAGTCCTTGCCCGCTTGCCTGAACAGGTCCATACTCACGATTTGCCATGGCCGCCTCGGGAGTGCATGTGACATCATTGTTTCCCGCTGTTGTTCGTGTGAGTATTCGTTGCACGTGGAGCATTGACTCACGTAGTCCCTGACTTCCCCGTGCATGTTTGGCCAGTATAACGTGTCCTTTGCCTGTCTGTAGCAGGCTTCTCCTCCCACATGGCTGGTATGGATACGTTTTAACATTTCTGCACGCATTGACTTTGGAATTATGACTCTCTGGCTTTTGAACAGCACGCCGTCTTGTGCACTGATCTCATCTCTGATTGACCAGTATTCTCTGATGGCCAGAGGAGTGTCCTCCCGGTGGTCAGGCCAACCCCGTAGCACCACCTCCTTCAGCAGCTGGAGAGCCTCATCACCCTCAGTGTGTTGTCGGATCTGACTTAAACGCTTGCTTGTCACATTCAGGTAGTCAGCCTGGTTTATTTGTTCTGTGTTCTTCACCACAAAGCCACTTCTGACACCATGTTCGTGTTAAGGAAAGAAAGAGACATGTAGTTTGTTGCCAACAACTGTATTACAGAAAACAGGCGCCAACACAATGAAACTGTTACGACTCCCCCCACTGGGTCGTACCACTCTACATCTCAGGAGAGGGGGAAACAAGGGCGCTACATGACTTCTTACAACATGCTCCATTGGAACCTCCGCAGCTCCTACCAGGACTCTGGCTAGCCAATCACAGCTCTCTAGAGGGGTTTCAAACACATAAAGAGCTGTGATTGGTCCATAATGGTGGGCCAATCATAGTGCTCTATCTGCTTAGTGAACAAATCACAGAGCTTTATCAACTTTGTGGGCCAATCAGGGCACTCTATCTGCCTGGTGGGTGGGATGATGCAACAGAGTGAAACAAGAGTATGTCACATTCATTGTCCAGTGGAATGCGGAGATCATTTGAAAGACAACGGTAGAACCCGCCCCACAACCGAGAGCCGTCAATGGAGTGTGGCCAGGCTAAGTTTTCCGTGGAAAATAAGCTCTTTCTGGAAGAGGCAGTCCAGCTCATTAATATTCACGATATGCAAATGTTTCACTTCTGACTGGCTAACAGCAACATAACTCTTCCACTGCCTCCATTCTCTTTTCTTTCTTTGATGAAAAATGCAACATTGATGTTTTATCTCCACAAATGACACATGCCTTATGAAGTTGCTAATGCTAACGCTTAGCTTCTACTAGTCAAAATGTGCTCTTTTAAAACTACTTTAGTTCAAACTTCTCTTTTGCAGCAGGTTTTATTTTTCTTGCCCACATTAAACTTGAATTCAAACATGTTGAACAGAGAAGTTTGGGTCAAATTAGATATTTTTTTAATTTCAAGCATTTCTTTTATAAAACTATGGACCATGTTTACTTAATTAGATTTAGTACCTGAACAACAAAGGTATTTTACCTTTCCAATAACATCTCATTTAAAAATGCATTTTATTGTCAAATATAATCGAAATCAACCGTCTGCCATCCCATTTAAAAGAAGACAACCTTTCTCCCAAACTAAATTATTGGATAAATTGATGTGTGCGTGTAATTTGATGCAATCACTTTGCTCCCCTCTCTTTCCTCTCATGCATTCTGATGATCTATTAATGGGACTCTGATTAAAAAAAACTAAAATGCCATGGAAACAGCTGTCAAGGTCGGCCAGGAAATGACTGATCATCTCCAAGACATTTATGTTTATTAAAATCTATTTTGAGCCAAATAGCCAGTGGATTAAAAAAAGTTCAGTAATTTTTTGTCTAAATAAGGCAATTCACGAGTGGGAAAATGAATCGATCCGGTCTCGGGACAGACTTTAGTTGACGTAACTCTTCACCCTGCATCATGGTGACTCGGCCATTTGCTCAAGGGCAGCGAAGCTGAACCAGACGAAGCCTCAAATAATAAATGATAACAAGTGATGACAAGTATTCAAATGTCATGGGGCATGAATTTAACTAAATTGATATTCAAGCCATCAGGAAACAGAAACATTATTGCTTTGGAGTAGGGATGTGTATTGATGAAATTCTGGCGATACGATATGTATCACAATACAGGAGAGACGATACAATGTATCACGATATATTGCAATACATTCAGTCAGACGTTATTAGCCTTATTTTGACTGAATGTATTGTTGGAATATTCAATAAACAGTCAAAACTGATACTTAACATGTTTAACATGAGGTATCTGAACCATAATAGAGTGATTCACATTTCAATGGTGGAAACAAAACCCACGGCACACTGCTGCCAACTAGCGGTTGGTGTTTGAATTACACCAAAAGAAAAGAAAACACAAATGTTTGCATGTAAATTCTTCCAAAAAGTAGATATGTGGCTTTTGAATATTGATGTAATATCGCAGGGGAAAACATCACAATATATAGCCATATCGATATTTTCTTACATCCCTACTTTGGAGGATCTAAGATTCATCCTGATACAATGATATATATACATTTATTACAATGATATCTATCTATCTATCTATCTATCTATCTATCTATCTATCTATCTATCTATCTATCTATCTATCTATCTATCTATCTTTATCTATCTATATTTATCTATCTATATTTATCTATCTAAATATATATATATATATATATATATATATATATATATATATATATATATATATATATATATATATATATACTGTATATATATATATATATATATATATATATATATATATATATATATATATATATAATTAAATGTAATTGAATTTGAAACCAGCCTAAAATGGATAAATACTGACAAAATTCTGTTTTGTTTCTGCAGGATTTTAAAGTTGGTAAGACAAGCTGTTCCAAGTTGCGCAACAAGAGTTTTCCGAAAGAGACTAAAACATAAAAGAGTTTGAGAACCGCTGTGTTCCAGTTATTTTTAGTCTGACGTGTGATGGGGGAGAAGGCCTGGCAACCCGGTTTTGTGCTGTGTGCTGATATTCCAAAGACAGGTGTGGCTGCTAAAAGCTTATAAATAACTTCTCGTCTTTGCATATGACGCTGAGGCCTTAAATTATGTCCCTGTCAATCAGTTCAGGACTTCAAATTTTGTGCATTTAAAATTTATCCAGCTATAACAAAAATTTACCTAAAAAAGTTGGCTTTCCAGAAATAATTAGCAATTAGAAAAAAATTCATTATGCAAAAATTTACATTTCTTCATAATCAAACTTCACAATCGGCTTCAAAGCGAAGCAACAAAACTGTGCAACATTCTCATCCACACTAACTTATTTATCATATTATCCATTTTCCTAAAAGCCTTGAATGTGTGTTATTAGAAAGAAAAGTCAAATTTTCCGTAACGGTTAAACCAATCTGAACCCTTAATGTGTGAGTTTGACAAGAGAACTTGTCTGATTTGGCCAAATCTTTAAACTTAGGTTGCCAAATCGAAATCATTAAATAAAGCCAAGATGCCACAATCTCACTAAACTGCTCAAACTGCAACCATGACTACAGGAAACTGTTTCGAGTAATGTTTGTATAGTTCAGCGTCTTTCAAGCTCTGCTGAAAACAAACACTGGGAGGGGACTGGACTAACTGGCCCAGTTATCACTTGATCAAAAAGAAACCTTGATGGTTGCTTCAGCACATCAATGAGACTTTCTGTTCCAAACAAAAGTATTTCAAAATAAAATATAAGCAATTTAAGATTAAATGGATAGGAACATCTGCTGTTACACCTTTCATTAAAAAAAACTACAACAGCAACAAATAAAGGGTCAAAGTTCATGTTTTTAAAGAAGGAACTATATACACACACACACATATATATATATATATATATATATAAGATTAGTTAGATCTTTCTGCAGCTTTTGACACTGTTGATCACAGCACCTTAATTAACAGACTTCCTGACTCGATGGGGATTTCTGGAACTGTTCTAGACTGGTTTAGATTGTACTCTTCTAACAGAAGTTATAGTGTCTGTATGAACCAAATCATTCCAGATTCCACTGATCTGTTTTGTGGGGTACCCCAAGGCTCTGTTTTGGGTCCACTATCGTTTCTACTGTACATACACCCTCTTGGACAGAAAGTTGATTCTTAATGTATCTTATCACTTATATGCAGATGGCATTCAGCTGTACTTCTCGTTTTAAGGATTCTGAGTTCTATAAACGGTCTGAATTATTAGAGTGTCTATCAGCTATCTCCAGCTGGCTAAAAGATAACTTCCTTCAGTTAAACTCTGAAAAGACTGAATGTTTGATTATTGCCCCTGAGAGCATGGTTCCCCTGATTAGACTAAAACTTGGTCATTTATCCTCTGCCATCAAGACAAACTTAAGGAATTTGGGCGTTATTTTGACCAATCAATGTTTATTGAAGGCCACTCAAAAACATTGGTCTGAAACTGTTTTACCACTTATATCTCCAAACTGGGAAGGTTGGTGTCAAAACATGAACTTGAAATGGTTACCCATGCCTTTATCTCCTCCCGTCTAGATTACTGTAACACACTCTTCACATGTTTTAACAAGAAAGCCCTTGATCGCCTTCAGTTGGTCCAGAACTCTGCAGCGATGCTCCCAACTGGAGCAAACAGAAGAGGACACATCACTCCTATTCTAATGTCTCTCCACTGGATACCCGCTAACTTTAGAGTTCATTTTAGAATCCTGATTATTACTTTCATTGCTCTACATGGTCAGGCTCGTCCCTATATTACTGAACTGTTAAAGCCTTATGCTCCAACCCGAGCCCTCAGGTCCACACACCAGAACCTTCTAGATGTTCCAAAGACCAGATATAAAAGTTGAGGTGATCGCTCCTTCCAGACTGTTGCACCCCGACTTTGGAATGATCTTCCTTTATCCTTACGTATTATTGACAATCTGGACAATTTTAAAAAACAGCTAAAGACCCTTTTACCTAAACCTTTTATTTTCTTATTTTAACTCACATTTGTATTCATCTTTCATCTGTTTATGAAATTTTATAATTTAATGACTATTTTTTCTGATGTTAATCTATTTCTGTTTTGAGATCATTATTATTTTATGACTTTGTTTTATTTTGTTGTTAAGCACTTTGTGATTCTATGTTTGTGATAAGTGCTGTATAAAAAAAATTGACTTACTTACTTACCAGAGGTGTGACCAAGTCACTGCTTTGCAAGTCACAAGTAAGTCACAAATCTTTCCAGTCAAGCCTCAAGTCAAGTCCAAGTCAAAGACAGTCAAGTCCAAGTCCTTAACTAATCAAGTCATCTGTCCAACTTCATAAATTCCAGAAATAAAGCTTCTTAAAGCTTCATTTATTTGCTCAAACAAGCAGGAAGTGCAATTGAAACTGATTATAAACAAAGGTTGCATGGTGGCGCAGTGGTTAGCACTGTTGCCTCGCAACACGAAGGTCGCAGGTTCGAAACTCGGCTGAGGCCTTTCTGCATGGAGTTGCGTGTTCTCCCCGTGCATGCGTGGGTTTTCTCCGGGTGCTCCGGTTTCCCCCACAGATCACAACATGCCCTATAGGTTAAAAAAAATAAATAAATTGTAAGTCGCTTTGGATAAAAGCGTCTGTTAAGCACATAAACATAAACATAAAGTACTGCTGCATTTAGCAGAACCAGATCAAACCCAGAACGAAGAATGATTCATGATTTTTGTCCAAGTCAAATATGCTCAAGTCATCATCAAGTCAAAAAATCCAAGTTGATTCAAGTCGCAAATCATTGGCGTTCAAGTCTGAGTCAAGTCGTAAGTCTTTCTAGATTTTATCAAGTCAAGTCAGAAGTCACTAAAATAATGACTCGAGTCTGACTTGAGTCCAAGTCAGGTGACTCGAGCCCACACCTCTGTTACTTATTGATAATAATGTAAGGTTGAAACTGGGTAATTTTATGGCTCACCTTCGTGTGGCAGCTTAGGGCTTTCGGGGGAGCTTGGCTCCCCTTAGCTCCCTGTAATTCAAACCCTGATCACTTTTCTTTTAATCGATTATTCCCTCTGTTTCTTCTCTCTGATCACCCCACCTTTCTCTGATTTTCAGTGTGTTCTTTATATACCTTGTTCTTGAAAATGTATATCCTGATGGAATCGCCCTGGGATGGTAGGCACAGGTACAAACAAATGAAATCATTAAAACTTAAATAAATTGAAACAAAGTCATTACAGCTGCTGGACCTCTGGTGACAATGCAGCTCGAGTCCTAGCTGCTTGTCCAGCAAGATATCGTCTTACCAGTAGCAATAATCTGTGTGTGTGTGTGTGTGTGTGTGTGTGTGTGTGTGTGTGTGTGTGTGTGTGTGTGTGTGTGACCGCGTGTGCACGGTAGGAGAGGCTGTCATTGGTCTATATTTACCAACTTAAGAATGAAAGAGCATTGTGCTGTCCACATACTTGGCACCGAAGGACACTTTTGTGTTCGGGGTGACCCTCACCTTTTCATCAGTAGCAGCATGACGGAGAGAGCAAAGTGAATGAAGACAGAGTAGTAAAGAGAGGTGAGACACCTAAGACTGAGCCAGATCTTCAAGGTGAGAGACAGGAAGACAAAAAAGGAAGAAGATATTTCCGTCCTGCATACCTTTGACGGGCAGAGGATTTTTTTTTAAATAAAGGGTAAGTTGCTTTTGTTTCCTCCGAGTTCTTGATTCATTGCAAACAACACTGAGGGATCAGTAATCAGATTTCCAACTCATTACCTTAGATCAAAACACAGCCTGGATAAAATGCCCCTCCAAGCTGCAAAATACTAGTGATTAGTCCGTCTTTGCCCCATCAGGGACGGTTCTTTTCTTTTGTAGTTTCTCCTGAGTATTTCTTTGTTTCTCTAGTTGAACTTCTTAATGGTCTCGTTTTTGATGCCCTCAGTGGAAGTAGCTTTTAATTACTCTCTGGGGAAGTAATAAAGCAAGTTCTCATTGTTTCCTTGGCGAGCAGAACAGTTAATCATCTGATACACGTTTTTTCACATCAAAAAAGTCAGCATTCCACTCAAGAGAATAAAAGCTGCAATGTGTGAGTAGACAAAGTGTGTCTTTTGATCCTTTTCCTCCAGAGACCAGGGGACTCGAGCCAACGAAGATTAATCTTATTTTTATTTTTTCATAAATGTGCAACAGGTTGAGTTGCCCTTAATAGTCAAACAATCCTCCCCTTTGTACAGCAGTGAGTCACGGAGAGGCCTGCTATTATATTAGCGTTGTTATCTAACTCTACGCTGCTTTTCACTGTGCAATCGAAGATGAGAAGAAATAACACATTACGACGCTAACACAGGTGCTTTCTGTTGGGAGTGGTTGAATGAAGCCATCACTCAGAGGTGACCTGATTCTGTTTGTTGGGCGCATTGCACGTTTGCTTCCCCAGAGCAGCCTCGGGATTAATGACAGGCAGGATGTGAACAGCAGCTGGGTGGACTTCAACTGATGGATTATTAAGGGCTCAGCGGTCCACAAAAGGGTGATTTATTTAACCTCGAACTGTAGCACACCTTAAACCACACCAGACTGGTCAAAGGAGAGCAGAACTAAACTTCATATACCTAAAATATTTTAATATTAACAACTTAATATTAACTTAAGAAATTTTGTTTTTTCAGTGAAGGTATATTAAGCAAAACTCACCATTTGTATCCTTTTGTGCTACAGTGTGGGTCTCACACCAAATCTGAAACAAGTCCTTTCAGATAGCCCCTGTTTGTGATGTCACAATGGGGGAAATTAGCATAAAACCACATCTTATGTGCAAGAGAAAGCTACTGCTGGCGGAGCAGTGACTCTACTTAAACCCCTCCCTGAATTAGAAGCTTTGCAGATTATAGCGGCCAATCAGGGGGTGGGTGGGCATGGCCAGCTTCAGCTTGTTTTTTTTAAGTGGCAGGGCCCTGGATTGGCTCATTCTGGAAGATACTGAAATTGTCTAAAATCAAACTGCTGAAATTGCTTTATGTGAGAGGCATTAGGTACAAAGAACTTCATAAACATAAACAACTATTATAACTTAAGTAAAAGTCTTGTCCTCTTTGCACACACTTGGAAGATGTTTGTTGCTAAATGGAAGCCACGATGATGCAGGTTTTTCTTCTTAACCCAGAATTGACCTGTTGCTAAATGGATTCAGGTCGCACCCTGCTCTGTTTTCAAATGCACTCTGGAGCCATCCCAAGACCCATTTGACATCATAAAATAGGACTTCTTAAAAATTGTGCCAGTTAAATTATGAATGCTCCAAGTGTATTTTACATTATAGGGGATGCATTATTACAAAAGCATTTTTTTCCTGTCCTTGGCAGCACGCTCATGATAATCTAAAACCTCTTGTAACTACAGGAAAGGAGAGAAAATCCTTGCTATGAAAACAAAAGAGATAAAGAACCTGCACACCTTATGTGCTTTGTGTCTCAGCCGGAACGACGGTTTAAACTCCCAACTGAGAGCTGAAAGAAAAAAAAAGCTTCACTTTTATCTGCATTTAAATCAGAAGCTTTGGATCTACCTCAAAAATACTCTTAACTGCATTTTCTATTGGGTATTGGTGTCCAATCCTAGTCCTTAAGGGCCTCCAACCTACATATTTTTGGTTTTAATTAGTAGGGATGAGCGAGTACACCACTATCTGTATCTGTATCTGTTCAACCATCTAAATTATCTTTATCTGTATTTGTACTCAGAGTGGGCGTGACCTAACCCGGAAGTGGGTGTGGTTTACATCAATACATTATTTTAAGTCTGATCAGAAGTTGCTATGTGTATTGTTTATTTGAAAACTATTTACAGAGCAGCCTCAGAGTTGAGATTAAATATTTTTGATCACAATAGTAAAGGAACTATTACAGAACAAGTTTTTCAATAAAATCAGAACATTAATATTTAGGTGCATGAATTAAGAGAGAGAGAGAAGAAAATATCTTTTCTGTAGCGCCTCTCAAGATAAAAATCACGGGGCGCTTCACAAAAACAAAACGTGTAAAATAGAAAAAAGAATTTAGAAAATGATTAAAATATATTTTAAATGAGCAAAAAATAGACAATTGTGATTAAAAATGTAAAGAGAGAGTGAATGGGAAAGAGGGAGTGGATCCTGAGGAAGAGGAGAGAGAGGAAAAACAAAAACCCCGACCGGAGAGGAGGCAGTGACTGACGCAGCACGAGACGTTTTCAGCTCTGTCTTGTCAAATGCACCACGTACTAGGGATGAGCGAGTGCACCACTATCTGTATCTGTATCTGTATCTGTTCAACCAACTAAATTATCTGTATCTGTATCTGTACTCGGAATGGGCGTGGCATAACCCGGAAGTGGGCGTGGTATAACCGGAAGTGGACGTGGTTAACATCAATGTATTATTTTAAGTCTGAAATTGATATGGATTGATCAGAAGTTGCTATGTGTATTGTTTATTTGAAAACTATTTACAGAGCAGCCTCAGAATTTAGATCAAATATTTTTGATCACAATAGTAAAGAAACTATTACAGAACAAGTGTTTCAATAAAATCAGAACATTAATATTTGAGTGCAAGGATTAATACATCTGAACTCATGCAGTAGGAACTAGGAAATATGAAATGCTAGAACCAGACACAACTTTCTATATTTTTTTTTATTTTAATTTGATTAAACAGATTTTTTTCTTAACGTTCTTGGCATTTTCCCACACAAAGTTAAACAAAGAAATGTTGATTAACGTGTGTGTGAGAGAGAGAGAGAGAGAGAGAGAGAGAGAGAGAGAGAGAGAGAGAGAGAGAGAGAGAGAGAGAGAGAGAGAGAGAGAGAGAGAGAGAGAGAGAGAGAGAGAGAGAGAGAGAGAGAGAGAGAGAGAGAGAGAGAGAGAGAGAGAGAGAGAGAGAGAGAGAGAGAGAGAGAGAGAGAGAGAGAGAGAGAGAGAGAGAGAGAGAGAGAGAGAGAGAGAGAGAGAGAGAGAGAGAGAGAGAGAGAGAGAGAGAGAGAGAGAGAGAGAGAGAGAGAGAGAGAGAGAGAGAGAGAGAGAGAGAGAGAGAGAGAGAGAGAGAGAGAGAGAGAGAGAGAGAGAGAGAGAGAGAGAGAGAGAGAGAGAGAGAGAGAGAGAGAGAGAGAGAGAGAGAGAGAGAGAGAGAGAGAGAGAGAGAGAGAGAGAGAGAGAGAGAGAGAGAGAGAGAGAGAGAGAGAGAGAGAGAGAGAGAGATAAAAAAATAAATAAAAAACCGGAGCGGAGGTAGTGACAACAGCACGTCAGCTCTGTCTTGTCAAATGCACCATGTCAGTTACGAAAAAAGTAACTTTAAATATTCAACCGAAAAAGAGGCGAGCTGAAGAAAACCTAGGGAAAACTGAAGAAACGTGAGCAACAGTGAAGCCATCACAGTGCGATCCGTTACTGTCTGTGTGTGTGCGTGGATGAGCCGGCCGGACTGCGCTCCCGGTCGGCTAGAGAGTTTTGTAAGTAGGGAGGGGCGGGCGCTCTATGTGACTGGCCAATCACAGAGCGTGAAGACAGTCAGTTACCCAATGAAGATTTTCCTTCAGCACGATTACAGATAATGACTCGTTTTACTCGTTTCATGCTCGTATTCGTCAAAAATGCGTTATCCGTACCGGATACTCGTCTGAAACGAGTATCCGGCTCATCCCTACCACGTACGTTACGAAAAAAGTAACTTTAAATAACTTTAAAGTTACTTTAAAAAGAAGCAAACTGAAGAAAACATAGGGAGTACTGAAGAAACGTGAACAGTGAAGCAAGGACAGAGAGATCTGTTACTGTCTGTGTGTGTATGTGGATGGACCAGACGCGGACTGAGCCGTCAGCTCCCGGCTGCAGAGTTTTTTGTGTAGGGAGGGGTGGGTGCTCTATTTGACTGGCCAATCACAGAGCGTGAAGACAGTCAGTTACCCAATGAGGATTTTCCTTCAGCACGATTACAGATATTTACGAGTTTTACTCGTTTCATGCTCGTACTCGTCAAAAATGCATTATCCGTACCAGATACTCGTCTGAAACGAGTATCTGGCTCATCCCTATTAATTAGTGTGTGATTACCACCTTTCTGCACAGTTTGATGACCTAATGGTCAGGTAGTCATCATTTTTGGAATAGTAGAACAACTAAAATACACTGGAATTTATTTTTTTTTAGAAATTAGTTGACTTTGAAATATTGGGAATTGTCAGGCTTGGTAACTATTGTCTGTTTTCGCATTTTTAATTTATAAGGCACATTGAAATTGGTTTTGTTTTGCCATTTTTTTCACAAAATCCATTTGCCTAAAACTACATTTTTTCTGTGTTTTATGATTTAATCAAAACGGCCCAGCATCGGATACATCTACACAACAGATTTCTCCATATAATCGGGAAAACGTCCCCTCTCCTCCACAAAACAGGGTAAGGAATAGGGATGAGCCGGATACTCGTTTCAGACGAGTATCCGGTACGGATAACGCATTTTTGACGAATACGAGCATGAAACGAGTAAAACGAGTCATTATCTGTAATCGTGCTGAAGGAAAATCTTCATTGGGTAACTGACTGTCTTCACGCTCTGTGATTGGCCAGTCACATAGAGCGCCCGCCCCTCCCTACTTACAAAACTCTCTAGCCGACCGGGAGCGCAGTCCGGCCGGCTCATCCACGCACACACACACAGACAGTAACGGATCGCGCTGTGATGGCTTCACTGTTGCTCACGTTTCTTCAGTTTTCCCTAGGTTTTCTTCAGCTCGCCTCTTTTTCGGTTGAATATTTAAAGTTACTTTTTTCGTAACTGACATGGTGCATTTGACAAGACAGAGCTGACGTGCTGTTGTCACTACCTCCGCTCCGGTCGGGTTTTTTATTTTTTTTTTAACTCCCTCTCTCTCTCTCTCTCTCTCTCTCTCTCTCTCTCACACACACACACACGTTAATCAACATTTCTTTGTTTAACTTTGTGTGGGAAAATGCCAAGAACGTTAAGAAAAAAGTCAGTTTAATCAAATTAAAATAAAAAAAAATATAGAAAGTTGTGTCTGGTTCTAGCATTTCATATTTCCTAGTTCCTACTGCATGAGTTCAGATGTATTAATCCTTGCACTCAAATATTAATGTTCTGATTTTATTGAAACACTTGTTCTGTAATAGTTTCTTTACTATTGTGATCAAAAATATTTAATCTCAATTCTGAGGCTGCTCTGTAAATAGTTTTCAAATAAACAATACACATAGCAACTTCTGATCAATCCATATCAATTTCAGACTTAAAATAATACATTGATGTAAACCACGTCCACTTCCGGTTATGCCACGCCCACTTCCGGGTTATGCCACGCCCATTCCGAGTACAGATACAGATACAGATAATTTAGTTGGTTGAACAGATACAGATACAGATAGTGGTGTACTCGCTCATCCCTAGTAAGGAATGATTAATATATCACTAAATCCCCACGCCAAAAGAAGAAAAACTCTGAGGCTGACCCTCAAACCCTTTTAGTAGGTGACTTTCATGTCAACAATCTGGATTTGCATAACTGGATAAAACCTTTAAGCTCTCTGTATCAAAAAGTGTTTATTAACGGACCATTTTCACCGGTCATGAGAGGAGCTGAACGTTTCAGCCGTATATGTGCTATAAACTCTTGGCTGATCAATGTTAGCCATACAGGGGGAATCTATTTCATTGACGACTTCAACTACTTTTGGGGCCGAGACGTCTCTTCTCTTCTGACAGGCTTCACCTGAACAGATTACAACTTTTCATCTCCAACCTCATACACATTCAGACCGTAAAACAGTTTCTTATCAGGTCAGTTGAGCGCAATGTCCTCCCACCATCTCTATGATGTTGCAATTATTAAATGTTAGCTCTCTTAACAAGATGTCATTCATAGTAAATGATCTTATCTCTGCTGATATTGACTGTATGCTCCTATCTGAAATCTGGTTGAATGATAATAGCTGCACGCCAGTTCACCATAGTGTATGGTGACTTTGACTTTTTTGAGTATCTTTGTTTTGAATTAAAAGGTACACCTAAGATCATAGTGTTAGTAATTTACAGACCTCCAGGGTCATGCATTACTTTCTTATAAACTTCACTGAGCTTCTCTCAGTTATCACAACAGACTTCAGTCATCTTCTCATAACTGGTGACTTTAACATCCACATTATTGATGCAAATAATAAAGCTGCAGTACAATTCCTTGGTGTGCTTGAACTATTTGACATTATCCAGCGTTTTCACGTTCCAACACACACTCAAGGTCACACACTAGCCTTCATCTTAAACAAAGATGTTGACGTATCAGACATTGTTGTTAAGGATCTCTCTGACCATTTCTGTGTTTTCTCTGAGATATCAGTTTCACCCGTTACCCATCATAACTCAGTTGTTCTAAAAAAAAAAAAGGTATTTAAGTGATAACAATGCATCAGTTTTTAGTGAACTTATGAATATGTCAAGTTTCTCAACCAACTGTGTTGATTCCCTGCTAAATCACTTCAACAGCAAAACTCAAGAGGTCATTGATGCCATTGCTCCGGAAAAGCTAAAAATTATCTCTGGCAAACAAAAAGCTCCATGAAGGTCCACTAAGTCCGTTACAAACCAAAAGAGAGAATGCCGCAAAGCTGAGCGTACATGGAGGAAAAGTAACCTTCCTGATCACTATCAAGTCCTACAGACAGCAGCTGCGTACTTATAAAGGTGCCATACTTGGACCACTGCTTTTCAATCTCTACATGATCCTACTGGGCCAGGTCTTGAACAATAGCAACATCGCCTACCACAGTCATGCAGATGACACCCAGATCTACCTACATTCCACATCGTTCCACAAATGTGGAATGACCTTCCTAACACTACCAGAACTGCGGCTTCCTTTTCTATTTTCAAGAAACTCCTGAAGACCCTGCTCTTCAGAGAGCATCTTCTAAACTAGCACCTTGTCTGCACCCGTCCCTCCTCTCTACTGTCCACTCCTTGTTCCCTCCTCTCCATGACTGATTTCAATTTGTTGTTGTTACTATTGTTGTTAGCCTCAAGGGCAAAATGCTGATTATCACTTGTAAGTCGCTTTGGACAAAAGCGTCTGCTAAATACATAAACATAAACATAAACATAAACATCTACCTAGCTCTATCACCTAATGAATCTGGTCCCCTAGACTCACTCTGTCAGTGCCTAGAGCAAGTTTCCTCAGTTAAACAAAGATGAGACTGAAGTTATTGTCTTTGAAAATAAGAAGGGTAGGATGGAAGCTATTTCTCAACTTAGCTCCAAAGGAATAAAGACTCAGGTTAGAAATCTTTGTGTTACCATTGATTCAGACTTGAGCTTCACTGGTCACAGTTAAGCTAGAACTAGATCAGCGTTTTATCATCTCCATCAATTAGCAAGACTCAGAGGTCTCATGTCAAAACAAGACCTAGACAAATTAATTCATGTGTTCATCTCCAGCAGGCTGTACTACTGCAATGGTCTTCTAACTGGTCTTCCCAAAACAGCTGTAAAACAACTGCAGCTTATTCAGAATGCTGCTGCTAGAGTCTTAACAAGAACCAAAAGAACCGAGCACATCACTCTGTTCTTAAATCTCTACACTGGTTACCAGTAAACTACAGAATCGACTTAAAAGTGCTTCTACTAGTCTATAAATCTCTCAATGGTGGGGGGCCAAAGTACATGTTGGATCCACTTACAGTATATACACCCAGCAGGGCTCCCAGGTCTTTTGGAAACAATCAGCAGGTAGTACATGAGGTCTGAACCTAACAGGGTGAAGCTGATTTTAGTCAATATGATGCACACAGATGGAATCAGCTTCCTCATGACCTCAAATGTGCCCCAAATCTAGTAAGCTGTGAATTAAAATTTAAAACCTTCATGTATTCATTAGCCTTTGAATAAATGTTTCTTATCCCCTGTGCTTTCTGCACTGTAGCTGCTATGCCTTTCATCTGTTTGTTAAATCTGAAATTAATATCTTTGTTTGATTTACTGTGTTTGCTGTTCTTGCTTCTGTAAAGCACTTTGAATTGCCTTTGTGACTGAAATGTGCTATACAAATAAAACTGCCTGGCCTTGCCTTCATTTCAGTGCGTAGAAATTCTCTCGTAGAACCATTCCTTCAAAAATATTTGTTGTAAGTTGGCAGCTAATAACCCATCCTTCTTTTTGTCAAATTAAAGGGCTTCAGATATCATCTTAAAATTTTGACCATATTTCAAAATTTGAAGAGAAACGTGACATTTCTATTCAATTCAATTCAATTCAATTTTATTTACATAGCGCCAAATCACGACAAGAGTCGTCTCAAGGCACTTCACATAATAAACATTCCAATTCAGGTCAGTTCATTAAGCCAATCAGAAATAATGTTTCCTATATAAGGAACCCAGCAAATTGCATCAAGTCACTGATTAGTGTCAGTGACTTTACAGCAATCCTCATACTAAGCAAGCATAAAGCGACAGTGGAGAGGAAAACTCCCTTTTAACAGGAAGAAACCTCCAGAGAATCCTGGCTCAGTATAAGCAGCCATCCACCACGACTCACTGGGGATCGAGAAGACAGAGCAGGCACACACACACGCACACACACACACGCACGCACGCACGCACGCACACACGCACGCACGCACACACACACACACACACACACACACACGCACACACGCACACACACACACGCACACAGACAAAGTAATGTGTTTATAGTTATATTGTGATTTCTTAGTAAATATTCTATTTGGTGAGAGATAAACTTTATTGTATTTATCCTAGTGGATCTATAATTAAACGGATAAACTAGTAGTAGGACATCCAACGTCAAGGAAAGCAAAAAGTTATTATCAGGAGAGGGAGAATGTTTAAGTGGTTAGCAGCAGTGTGCCAGACGATAGTCCCCTCCATGAGGCCACCACAGCTCAGCAGAACATCATTGTAGCTTCTTCTGGGGAGAACAACACTTAGAGAGAAAATAAAGTTAACAGCTCAAATTGCAGAAAATAATACAGTTAAAGAGCAGATTGTAGAAGAAAGTAGTCGAGTGTGAAAAGTGGTCAGTGTATCCTCCAGCAGTCTAGCCTATAGCAGCATAACTACAGAGACAACTCTGGATAATCTATCCTATTTAAATGGAGGCATGTTGGAGGCAGGGCAAGGGAGAGCCGTCTTTACCGACTGTACACTCCACCTCCCTCTACTCCCCCACTTGTCCAGATTTAGGCTAACATCAGATTTTAACCATAGGCCCTATCAAATAAAAATGTTTTAAGCCTAGTCTTGAAAGTAGACAAGGTGTTTGCCTCATGGACTAAAGCTGGGAGCTGGTTCCACAGGAGAGGAGCCTGATAGGAGAGGAGCCTGATAACTAAAAGATCTGCCTCCCATCCTAATTTTAGATATTCTGGGAACCACCAGTAAACCTGCAGTCTGAGAGCGAAGTACTCGGTTAGGAACGTATGGAACTATCAGATCACTGATGTATGATGGAGCTTGATTATTAAGAGCTTGATATGTGAGAAGAAGGATCTTAAAATCTATTCTGAATTTACCAGGTAGCCAATGTAGGGGAGCTAAGACAGGAGAGATATGATCTCTTTTTTTAATTCGCATCAGAACTCTAGCTGCAGCATTTTGGACAAGCTGAAGACTTTTAACTACAAGGATGCTTCTAATCTTAGCAATATTCCGAAGGTGGAAAAAGGAAATCCTGCAAACCTGTTTAACCTGGGATTTGAATGGCATGTCCTGGTCAAAGATAACACCAAGGTTCCTTACTTTCTTCTCGGAGATTAATGTAATGCCATTCAGGTCAGGTGATTGACTAAGCAATTTCCTCTTCTGGATTTCTGGTCCAAAGATGAGAACTTCCGTCTTGTCTTGATTTAAAAGCAAAAAGTTTAGAGTCATCCAATTTTTTATGTCCTCAAGACAAGCCTGTAATCTACCCAACCGATTAGGTTCATCAGGGTTAATGGATAAATATAACTGAGTATCATCAGCATAACAGTGGAAGTTTATCCCTTGCTGTCTAATGATTTTACCAATTGGGAGCATATATATAGTAAAAAGAATTGGTCCAAGCACTGAACCCTGTGGTACTCCACAAGTAACCCTGGAGTATGAAGACGATTTGTCATGTACGTTTACAAAATGAAATCTGTCAGACAGGTAGGATTTAAACCAGCCTAGCGCTGTCCCTTTGATCCCTACAACATGTTCAAGTCTTTCTAAAAGAACATTGTGATCAACTGTGTCAAAGGCAGCACTGAGATCTAACAAGACTAGAACAGACACAAGATTCTTATCTGAGGCCATGAGAATATCATTTGTAACTCTCACGAATGCAGTTTCAGTGCTGTGATACTCTCTAGAACCAGACTGAAATTCCTCAAACAGAGCATTAGTGTTTAAATGCGCACATACTTGGATGGCCACTATTTTCTCCAGGACTTTGGATAAAAATGGAAGGTTAGATATTGGTCTGTAATTCATTGGGTCATCTGGATCCAGAGAAGGCTTCTTAAGTGAAGGTTTGATTACAGCAACCTTATAATCCTGTGGTAAGTATCCATTTACTAAGGATATATTGATTATATCTAGAATGGGGGCAGTAACCAAAGGAAATGCTTCTTTAAATAATTTGGTTGGGATTGGATCCAAAATGCAAGTTGAAGGTTTAGATTAAGCTAATATTTTGATAACTCTGAAAGCTCAACTGGATCAAAACGGTTCAAGAACAGATGAAGTTCTACAGTCACCTCTGATGCTGCCTCACTTACTGAGGAAGAAGAAATCGCATTAGGTAGGATGCTAAAGAATTTGTTTCTAATAGAATTAATTTTACTTGTAAAAAAATCCCATGAAGTCATTGCTGCTGATGGCTAAGGGAATAGATGGCTCAGAGCTATGATTCTGTGTAAGTTTAGCAACTGTACTGAAAAGAAATTTAGGATTATGCTTATTCTCCTCAATTAGTGCTGAAAAATAAGCAGTTCTATTTTGTCGAAGCTTATTTTTATAAAGCAGAAGACTATTTTTCCAGGATAGGTAGGCCTCCTCATGGTGCGTAGAGCGCCATGTTCTCTCCAATTTCCTAGAGTTTTGTTTTAAGGCTCGTAAATGAGAGCTAAACCAGGGAGCCAACTTCCTGTCCCTAATTACCTTCTTTTTTAAAGGGGCAACATCATCTAATGCCACACTTAAAGAGGAATTAACATGATGAACTAAGGCATCAATTTGTGAGGGGCTAGAACTGAAAATATTGCCCTCTGCTACGTTCCTCTGAGATGCTGAGGACAGTAAAGATGGAACAGTTGATTTAAAAGATGCAACTGCGTTGTCAGATAGAGACCGACTATAGTGAAATTTACTTTCATGTCTCGAGAACTCAGTTATAAAAAACTCAAAGGTTATCAGAAAGTGGTCCGAGATGACTGGATTATGTGGAAAGATCGTTATTTCCTCACACTCTATGCCATAAGTCAGCACAAGGTCTAATGTATGATGGCAGGAGTGGGTGGAGCTATGTATTCTTTGAGTAAAACCAATTGAGTCTAAGATATTACTAAAGGCTACATTGAGGCTATCATTTTCAATGTCCACATGAATATTAAAATCCCCCACTACAATGACCTTATCAGTATTTAGCACCAAATCTGATAAAAAATCAGAGATCTGATCCAAAAACTCAGAGTAAGGGCCTGGTGGACGATATAAAACTACAAACAAGAGTGGTTTTACAGTTTTGCAATCTGGATTAGGAAAACTAAGAATAAGATGTTCGAACGAACTGTAGCTATTAATTGGTAAGGGACTGATTAATAAGTCCGAATGAAAAATGGTTGCTACTCCTCCTCCCCGCCCTGTACTTCGAGCAATATGATGATTTAAATAATTTGAAGGAGTTGACTCGTTTAAGCTAACATAGTCCTCTTGCTGCAGCCAGGATTCTGTGAGAGAGAGCAAAGAGATCTGATTATCACAAATCAAGTCATTACCTAACAAAGTCTTAGAAAAAATGGATCTAATGTTCAACAACCCATATTTAACTTTTCTAGTTTTCTGCTCAGTTGAATTTGATCTAAAATGTATGAGATTTCCATGATTTGCTTTATTAAGCCTGATATTTCTACACCTCTAACTCTGCGTCCCGAATGACTACTGGTTGTCCCCTCCCCCAACAGGTGCAGATTGGTGTCAGTAACCATGGAAACCAAAATGGTGATGCTGCGAGAGCAGGAGCAGCAGTCGTCCCAGATGTCTCACAGCATGCAGCTGTCATCTCAGAAAAAGAGGTGGACCTTCACTTCCAGGTGCAACAATTTACTGACAAACAGAAGGGTGGGGGTCATCAACATTGGTTTAGTTCCACATGAGAATTTTTTAATTTTAAAGATTCAATCTGATGACTTTGTGCATTCACACAATATAAAAAATATTAAAATACAGTATATGTATATAAACTTTCAAATAGTCCAACAGTAAAAACGTTATTGTAAGATGCACTGGGCTCAGTTTCTTAAATTCTCCAATAATGCCATTAACTGTGCAGTTGATTTACATCATGCTTCATTCAAAAGTTTATTCATGACACAAAAGTAGCAAAGATGCTGCATAGTACTAGCCTAAAAATCTAGACAAACCATAGCAATAGCAGAGATCTTGCTGTGCAGGTCAGTCTGGCCATGTTCCATTGTTGCCTCAGCAGGTTTACCATTAGCTCGAACAGCTTTACATCTATCCAATCACAGCGTTTTATGTTTGCAAAGAGACGCTGGGCAGGCTTAGCACCAGAGCTGTAACGGACAAAAACTACAAAGATGGCGTCAGCTCAGAACGCTCGTTAGAAATGGAATTGGCATCAACTTTAGACAATTTAGACTTTGGCTTTTCTTTAAGACAAGAGCAGACAGAGGTAAGTCATTTATTTAGAAAAAGGATGCATATTTTGCTTTTGCTTCAACGGTGAATGGCGGACTGCCCAACTGACTGGCATTTGTAGCTGCGAGTACGTGACGCCGTTTGTTGCTCTGATTGGTCCAATTGCATATTGAAATAGTCTGAAAGACAACCATAGATTCCAGTGGAGCATCTACTCAGAAAAAACATTCCACAAAGTGTTTCCACCTCATAATTGACCAAAACCTGACTTATTTTATTTGTTTGATTTTAATAAATTTTATTATCTCGGCCAGCCGTGTTCACCCCTTCTGAACACACCCAGCCAATCTCTTAGTCTGAAATGCTTTAGGATAACACTCATCACTCCTACACACACCAACACCTTAAAGTAGGCCCATCCACTTAGCAGTGGCTGAAGACAGCAAACACTCTGAACCCATGACTCTACTGAGATCCAACATAAATCAGTGCTTCTCTCGCCACAGGATCCTCAAGTTAAATTTGCCTTACTTTACTCAGCCCCCTCAGCTGTCAGCTATTAAATTAGGCTAACCTGTGGGTCAACAATCTCCAAAAAGAGAATAAAGGGATCTGGACCCATCTTTGTCCTCGGGGATGATGGAAATAAGCAATTAGTCCATCAAGCTCAGTGCTGCTTGAACTTGGGTGGCATGCCTCTTTCTGGGTAAAAGAATAATAGAAGAGCAGGAGAAAAATGGCAATTATGTGGTAGTTATTTGGAGTTCTCACAGCTTTATCTTCATGTTAAAATTTCAATATGCCCTCTTGACCTGTTTAGATAAAAAACAGTCAACACCTGCAATGACTAATGCAATGGGTTTCAGTTTGCCAGGCAAACATGAATATCAATCACCATAACTCAGATTTTCCTCTTTTTTGTGTTTCCTCCTGTTTTATCTTCCTGTTAATATTTTGAGGAAGACACAGAACAAGCCACGCGTTAAACGTTTATGTGTCTCGTCCTGTGTGTACATAACTTTGGCTGTGCTTATGCAAAACTGCCCAGGCACGGGCAATGCATTATTCAACAGTGGAGGCCTCCGAGTTGGCACTCCGAGGAAACCCTAAACAAAGAAAGGAGGAAAAGCAGAAGTGGTTCTCTCAGCACTGTGAAATGGGGAAACCTGGCTGCTTGCAAACAAGAGAAAACGAGAAGTCACGTCAATTTGCATCGCAATTTCTACGAGGGCTTGTTGAAAGCAGTGCCTGGGGCTAGACGCTCGTGCAACGGTAGTTGTGTCAGACGCACAAACGCACACACACACCTGAGTAAACATACAGTGCTGGAACATAAAGCTGTTATTGTTTTTTTTTTTTGCACTTCAGTACAAGATGGCTGTCCTGTATTGTGTTTACTTCCACTTAATGCAGAATAGACTTTAAAAACAGACCAAAATGTTCCAAAAAGCAGTAAAACATCCTGTTACCTTGTTGTTGTTCTTGTGAAAAGAGTAACGCTCAACAAGCAGGAAGCTGAAAAGTTTGCTGCTCCAGTAACAAAAATGTCTTTCAATCTTCAACAAGTGTGAGTTCTGAAAAAGGGGTGGCACGGGAAAAGGTCAGTGCAGTTTTTTGGAGGTGTTCATCAAACACGCGCATGCACGCACACACTCTTTTGTGTTAACACAAATGTAAGTGTATATCTGCTTGACTGAATGTGCTGCTTGTTCCCATGGTAACTAATGAAAGAGATAGCAAAAGCTTACCTCTAATTAATGATTATTTTTGTTAATTACTTAAATGGCCATTGTATTTTTAACATGTTTAGTTTGTGTTCATAAACAACATAATTACACTATTATCCTGGGAAAATATGAAATTTTTACCTTTTAACACTTGTCTGCTCTAATTAAAGCTGGGTATAACCATCCGTCCATCCATCTTCCTCTGTTTATCCGGGGTCGGGTCTTGAGGGCAGCAGCAGAAGCAGAAAGACCCAGACTTCCTTCTTCCCAGCCACTAAGGCTTGGAAATCCCTAACCAGAGTCCTTCCAGTGTGTCCAGGGTCTCCATTTACACTAGGTCTCCTCCTAGTTGGACGTGCCCGGAAAACCTCATCAGGGAGGTGTCTAGGATACATCCTAACATCCTCGTCAGCTCAGTAGCCCAGTGGTAGAGTGTCCCCCTGGGACTGGGAGATCAGAGTTCACATCCCGGTCAGGTCATACCAAAAACTTAATAAAAATGGGACCCAATTCCTCCCTGCTCGACACTCAGCTTTAAGGGGCTGGATTCGGGGTTAAACCACCATATAGTTCCCGAGCGCAGACGTGTCTGCAGCTCACTGCTCCCCACAGGGATGGGTCAAATGCAGAGGACAATTTAACCACACCACACCAGTGTTTGTGACAACAATGGGACTTTAATCTTTTTTGTTAGCCAGATGCCCAAGCCACTACAACTTGCTGTTCTTGATGTGCAGGAGCAGCGGATCTACACCGAACCCCTCCCAGATGACCGAGCTTCTCATCCAATCTCTAAGGGAGAGCCCAGACAACCTCTGGAGAAAACTTATTTTGGCCGCTTTTATCCACAATCTAATTTTTTTGGTCTCTACCGAAAGCTCATGACCAAAGGGCTGGAATGTAGATCAGTGCTTTACCTTTCGACTCAGCTTCCACCACCAAGACAGACTGGTACAAATTGTAGTGTTAGCAGCAGTGTGCTACCATCATGGTCAGTGCTGGATTTCAGCCGGTTTTAGATGTTTCCATACTACTGCTAATTCAATTAAAATCAGAGATTGGCAGCTCCTGCAGGACCTGATGATGGTTGAGGAGATAATTCAGCAGTTAGAATCAGGCATGTCTGAGCAGGAACATAACAAAAACTAGGGATGAGCCAGAAATGGATAAAGCCTTTTTGATGAGTGTGAGCATGAAATGAGTAAAACTTGTAAATATCTGTAATTGTGCTGAAGGAAAATCCTCATTGGGTAACTGACTGTCTTCATGCTCTGTGATTGGCCAGTCAAATAGAGCGCCCGCCCCTCCCTCCACACAAAACTCTGCACCGGGAGCTCTGTCCGCGTCCGGTCCATCCACGTACACACACACAGACAGTAACAGATCTCTCTGTGCTTGCTTCACTGCTCACGTTTCTTCAGTATACCCTATGTTTTCTTCAGTTTGCTTCATTTTAAAGTTACTTTAAAGTTATTTAAAGTTACTTTTTTTGTAACGTACGTGGTGCATTTGACAAGACAGAGCAGAAAATGGCTCGTGCTGCGTCAGTCACTGCCTCCGCTCCGGTCGGGTTTTTTTTCCTCTCTCTCTCTCTCCTCTTCCTCAGGATTCACTCCCTCTTTCCCATTCACTCTCTCTCTTTCTTTACATTTTTTAATCACAATTGTCTATTTTTTGCTCATTTAAAATATATTTTAATCATTTTCTAAATTCTTTTTTCTATTTTACATGGTTTGTTTTTGTGAAGCGCCTCGTGATTTTTATCTTGAGATGCGCTACAGAAAAGATCTTTTCTTCTCTCTCTCTCTTAATTCATGCACTTAAATATTAATGTTCTGATTTTATTGAAAAACTTGTTCTGTAATAGTTCCTTTACTATTGTGATCAAAAACATTTAACATTTACTCTGAGGCTGCTCTGTAAATAGTTTTCAAATAAACAGTACATATAGCAACTTCTGATCAGACTTAAAATAATATATTGATGTAAACCACACCCACTTCCGGTTAAACTACACCCACTTCCGGGTTAGACCACGCCCACTCCGAGTACAGATACAGATCATTTAGATGGTTGAACCGATACAGATACAGATAGTGGTGTACTCGCTCATCCCTAACAAAAACGTTGCTTGTCCATTAGCACTATAAGGCCATTTGTGTGTGTGCAGGATGATCTCCAAAAACTGACAATTTCAAAAAATTGATGAAAATTCATCCATTACACAATTGGCTGGTTAAACATTACCAACACAGATGATCTACGTAAAAAACATGAAAACAATGATAATGGTGAACTGTGTTTCATTTTAAAAAGTTTATGGAAACGTGTTTGTATGAAGCTATCAGCTTAGGGTTGATTTTATTCATTTATCTTTGCTTATTTTCATGATAGTAAACCAGTTTGCAGCAGGTTTCAGTTTGACCAACTTTCAGCTCATCAGCTGGGTAGGAACCAATCCCTGCTTCTGTAAACAGAGGCTGTTAAAAAGGCCACCATCAACAGAAGACTTTTCTGCAGAAACCCACTTCAAAAGATCAGAACAATCACTTTAAGAGTTGACACATTTCCACTTCCAGACGTGAAGGTTAGGATGACAAAAACAATCAGCGTTGCCCTGAGGAAAATAAAAAAATAAAACAGACATTTTGGCCTTTAACCCATATGTTACCATCTACAGAAGCTCCCAAGTTCCTCCTTATTGCACAAACTCCCTGAAGACAATCAACACCTTGTTTGTTTACTGCTGAGAAAAAGAGGAACAGTGACAGAACTGAAACAGCTGATTATGGTTTTGACATTTCACACACGAGTAGAAATAGGTCAAACCGCCTGCTGCGCTACTGGAGTAACTAATTTAGACGTTGCAGATAAGATGCACCCACTGAATTGATCCTTTAAAAAAGGTTACAGTTCAAAAACAAGCTCCTGCCGTCATACGGCATAAAGGGCATTAGTTCTAAAGCTGTTTATGGACACTGCCAGTCTTATTTAATTCAACTCAGTTCCTAGACCTGAGATTTTTGTAAGGACTATTTTTATGCCACATGTTTAAAATGTATCTTTAAAAAAATAAATACATTTTTCAGCTTGGCAAATTTAAATTAAACAGAAAAATTGGACTCAAGCTTCACAATTCATTTGAAATGTTATGAGGAACCAGAACACAGTCACAGACGCTCAAAGGTGGGTTGTTTTTATGTTCAAAACACACAAAACAATAACAGTTGGAAAAGTCATAAATATAGATTTATTTTTGCACAAACAACCTTATTTAGACATGGAAGGAAGAGCTTCTGAATATTCAGAGGGAAGACAAAAACAGTGGCACACCAACAGCCTCTGAAGGTCATTCCCTTAAAATATTCTGCTAACTGCTTGTTTAAAATTATTTGGTAGAAAATTTACCATTTTATGCCTTTCAAATTATTATCAAGATACACACACACAAAAAAAGATTTAAAAAGTAAAGTAAAAGGCTTTTTAAATTGGGGAGGCCCATGTGGGGCACTTGTTAATGCATGGGAACTATTTTATTTCATGTGTTTATTATATGAATCATCCTTTCTCTGCATTTTAGTGAATTTCCCTAGTTCCCCATTGTGCCACTACCATTTTTATCTAAATACAGAAATGTTCTGTTGGCTTGGGCTCGCATACTGCCACTCCAAGCCTCTTGTGGAGAATGTAAAATCAATTTAAACTGAACTCAGTGGGGTGGAACCTGAAATAGCCAATCAGATTCCAAGAGTGGCATTGCTACCCCTGGCCACTCCCTGGACACTTCCCTGGTGCTGAATGGATGCAAAACCAATCGAGTTTCCACTGTGGGAGTTCCAGGACATTTCTAGGAGTGGGGAGGGGGAACATGATTGCTCAGGGTTCAAGCGAGAAATGGCAGAAAAAGCATTCCTGTCAAGATATGCTCCACCTGAGTCCTGGGGCCCAATCTCAATACTCTCACTGCGCCCTTCGGTCTTCAGCATAGTGCACTTGGGGAAAGTGTGCTGTACGATGTCGAGTGTGTGTGGTACACAAGTGTGCAAATAACTGCCGAATTGAGACAGGGAGCGTTGCGTCATCGACCGCAACGCATGCCGGAATACTTTAAAAAAAAACCTGTATTAACAACTTTCAGACAAACAACCAAATTTACATTAATTGCTGCTTTGCCTAAAAGTTTCAGAGCATCAACTAAACCTAAAATGAACTACTTTCATTAGAAAATACATATTTTCAGAAACGGCACTTGAGCCTTTTCCTCCACAGCAATGGATTGTGGGTAATACCCTTCACCCAAGTCCGCATCGATGTGGACTTAAATGAAGTGTGGCTCAAGAGTGCACATGGGTGTGATCAGCTTCTGCACTTGATAATAGGGACACCCTACGCACTCGCATCCCTGGTCGGGATCGCACAATTGAAGGGCGCAAGTGTGGAAGTGCGAGTATTGGGATTGGGCCTTGGTTTTATTCTCCCCTCATTACTTGCTTATTGGGCTGACCTGCCTCTTGTTAACCTACCCATGCGTACCTGATTATCCTTGTGTATTTATACCCGTTTTACACTTGTCCTTTGTTAGATCAGTGTAGTGTCTTCACTACGATACGTTGCTCCCGTTTGTGTCATCCTACCTGCCATTATTCATTAAAGTCATTTTTTACCTGATCTGCCGTTTCCGCCTCCCAGTGCAGCTCCGCCACCAAGTCCACTGCATCGCGACAGTTCCACGCAGCAGATCCGGTGAGGTCAGGAAATCACGGGAGAATTGCAACGCCTTGCGTGATTTTGGCAATTCAGGCAATTACATGCAAGGAGAAAGATGGCGGCATGTTTGCAAAAAGTTCTGTGGCTTACATAAGTAAAGTGTCCCTACGTTTCTGGGACTCATCCGGTGGAAAGGCCCAGCCGGTCGTTTTGTCTCCATACAAATTTAAGTTAAGAAACAGTGATTTTAAAGCAGGATGAAAGCTGCTTATTTTCTTTTCCTTCCATTCTGCTTCACCAGCAAATTTTCCAACATTACAAACGCTGGTTGCTTAGGGACGTCCGCCAATATAATTTCCAACCAGTCAACATGAGTTAACCACAAGTCCCGCCCATCGACACTTCCTGACTATTTCTGAGTTCATTCTCCAGTTCAGGTACCAAGTCGGTCCCTGAAATTGCTCCGACAATAGTGCTTTTAGGCGACCTGGTGAAATGGGGACATTCGCCTGCTGCAAAGGTCCAGTAAAATTACTCGAATGCTCTTGTAGTTGAAACAGGCTTATTGATGGGCAGCTAAAATATTTTGCACATACATTTAAAATGTACTTTGCATGAACATCTGCAGAGCCTAAATTTCCTAATCCATGAAGAGCATTCCATCCAAGCCTGCAAAAGTTCCCGCCCACCAGAGACAAAACCCCCGAGGAACTCGGTGAAACACTTTGGGGCTCAGCACACAGCGGCAGCCAGACAAAGAGAATCAGTGTGACGAACAATGGCAATATCGTTTTTCAAAGATGGCTTTGTCTCTCATGGATTTTCAGGTCAATAGCGCCTGTTTTGTTTTGCTTGTGTCTTTGTTTATCTTGCTAGTTTTTCACAACAGGAAGAAGAGACAGAAATGATTCTTTATAGCCCCGTCCTTTATGGGGACTAGCTGGATGTTTGGATGCCGAATCCCCAAAGCTACCAGCTTCATGAATCCTCGTGTTCGTTACATTTGTCCACATTAGGCAGAGCTCATTTTGATGTATGCCCTGGTCCTTCTGCTCAGCCTGGGAATAATAGAGTAGGTGCTGCTTTCTAGTGGCAGAGGAGAATAATGATCTTGTGAATGGATGACATAATGTTCCATAACAGGCAAGCCAATACGCACTCAAAATTTTAAACGAAACACAGCAAAGCTCATTTCTATTTTATATTTTACTTGTCATTTTATTGATGTGCAAGATTAATGATAAGATTTTGCCTTCTCTCTTTCCTAACATGCTCGGGACATTGTAGCGACGAGGAAGCCTCCTACTCTGGTTTACTTCCCATTATTCCTGCTGATGTCATGTCTGTCAAAGAGACCCTTGGCATGAACAACCTGCCCCCCCACAGGACATGGTGAGACTCTTTTTTACAGATAATTTCCTGAGCCATTCTGACATCATTAAATCAGAGAAAAATATGTAATTCAATATGTTCAACGGGTTTTGATGTAGTTCTTTTTCTTTTTTTATAGTGGCATAACCACCGATTGTTGAATTTCTTCAGCCTTGCATGAAAAAAGAGACAAACATGATAGAAACAACAAAATACACAAAATGCCTGCATAGCAGCATAATATCTCCATAAACAAGATTCCAACCTCCAGCTGCAGCTCTTTACTCTGGGAAAATTATTTCAGTTTCTCATCTTGGAGGAATCCTTTGTACACGTGAAATTGCTAAATCTGCATGAGTCTCCTCAAACTAAATTGGACTGTATAAGCAAGCTTGCCACTTTTCTCCTGAGGACTTCCTTCCTAGATCTGTGCATGTCATAATGCTCTGCCTCTCCATCAAAAGTGACTACTATGAAACTTCCTACACACACACACACACACGCTACACACACACACACACACACACACACACACACATTTAATTTGACATGAGTGGGTCATGCTCCACTGACGCAGGGATCAGTAAATCAGCTGAGAACAAGAGTATTTAAAGTCCTAATAAACAATGGAAATCAGGGATTTTTCTGCACCTCCTTTATCTGTGTGTGAGGGCATCTGGAGCTCTTCATCTACCATCGTAAGAATGCCACGGCACCAACAGGACATCATTTTCCCACTGAGTCATACAGCAAAAGTTTTGTATTTGTTTTTTTAGTTTCGTTTAGACAGAGGGGAAAAAAATAGGCAATTATAAGTTCCTATCATTTCTACTTTTTTCTTTTTAATTTTTATTCACTTATTTAATATTTGGTTCCATTTTTCTTCCATTTGAATCATGATATTTTTTATTCATTATTTATTGTGTTTATTATTTTTAGTGTTCTTGTGAAACACCTCGTGATTTTTATCTTGAGAGGCATTACATCAAAATTATTTCTTATTCAAGTGGGCGACGGTGGCACAAGAGTTAAGTGCTCGTCCCATAATCGGAAAGTTCTAGGTTCGAGCCCCGCTCAGTCTGTCACTGTCGTTGTGTCCTTTGGCAAGACACTTAACCCACCTTGCCTACTTCTGGTGGTCGGAGGGACCAGTGGCACCTGTGCACAGCAGACTCGCCTCCGTCAGTGTGCCCCTGGGGCAGCTGTGGCTACAATTTAGCTCATCAGCACCAGTGTGTGAATGGGTGAATGACTGATTGTGTTGTAAATCACCTTGGGGAGTTCCAAGACTCTAGAAGGTGCTACATCAAATACAGGTCATTTACCATGGGGACATTTTTTTAATATATATTAGACAGTTAAAGCCACTGTGTGTAATATTTTTACTTGTTCACTATCAAATTCTGTAAACAAACGTATTTTGTTTAAATTAATGTTTCTCACCAACAACTATTCTAAATATTCCTATAAGCTTAAAATTGTACACACACACACACACACACACGCACACACACACACACACTGTCATGACTCGAGGTATGTGTTTAACCCAAGACATGCAGAAATCTGACTCGTAGAACCGGTTGAATTAAAATAAAGTCTTTATTATAAAGGAGAACAAATAGAGCACAGGGAAGTCATGTGGGGTAGATCGATCACTCGAGTTCATTCAGAGTTTGGGGAGAATGACGGGGGGGGGGGGGGGGGGGTAGAGCCGAGGTGAGCTCTGATGAGTCCAGGGGTGATACGGAATTGGTGAGGCAGCGGAGAGGATACAAACAGGAACAACGGAGGAGGATGAGACGTGGTGTGAATAGTCCAGGGTATAAACAGTGAAGTTGAGGTAGGCAATGAGATCCTGGGAGAGGGGAAACAACACCAAAAGTTAGGATAATCCAAAGAGCAGTCCAAAATCAGTCCAAGTTCAAAATCCAAGAAATCCAGAAAAAGAAGGTCAAAACGAGTTACAAGAACGAGAGCGAGTGGCTGGGGCTACCTATACTGGTGCAATCATCCGGCGTAGTGAAGTGTCTCCATCCTCCTTTTATACCCGAGTTCCTGATTGGGAATCTTCTGCAGCAGCAAACCCCTCTGCTCCTCACCAGTGGAAAATAAGCCTGATAGTGGTGAGATTGGAGATGGTGTCACTCACCTTGGCTCAGGAACATGACACACACACACACACACACACACACACACACACACACACATTTATGTTTATGTATATTTATTTGGCAGATGCTTTTATCCAAAGCGACTTACAATTTATAACCTATAGGGCATGTTGTGATCTGTGGGGGAAACCGGAGTACTTGGAGGAAACCCACGCATGCATGGGGAGAACACGCAACTCCACACAGAAAGGCCGCAGCCGAGGTTCGAACCTGCAACCTTTGTGCTGCGAGGCAACAGTGCTAACAACTGCGCCACCATGCAGCCCATTTATGGTCGACTATCCATTAGGGATGTGTGTTGGTGAAATTTTTCCGATACGATATGTATCAAGATATATTGCGATACATTCAGTCAGACGTTATTAGCAATTAATTTGGACTGAATTTATTGTAGAAATATTCAATAAACAGTCCAAACTGATACTTGTTATGCTTAACAGGAAGTATCTGAACAATAATAGAGGGATTTACATTTTAATGGTGGAAACAAAACCCACTGCACACTGCTGCCCACTAGCGGTCTGCATTTGAATTGCACAAAAGAAAAGAAAATATTTGCATGTAAATACTTCCAAAAATTAGATACACAGCTTTTGAATATCAATATAAAATTGCAGGAAAAACTATCACAATATTTTGCCATATTGATATTTTCTTACATCCCATCCATAGTCATTTGCCAGCTTGAAATTATCTGTTTAGGGACATTCAAGATATAATGATCCGCGTTTGCACTTTGACAGGAAAGATTTCCTCTCTTCAAACATTGTTCTGCTCCTTCACCTTGGGTTGCTTGCCCTGCATTAGAATGAGATTTCTGGATTGAAAGCTGGAAGTCATTTGTAACTGTGGTGGAGCACGCACGGCCGCGGGGGAGAGGGAGACGATTGACGTGATAGATGCGGCTTAGGCGGTAGAAGCGACAGAAGCTGCAACACAGGAGCGAGACGACGCAGGTGCTGAAATGTTCAATGCTAACGGCTAATGATGAGTGGTGCTCAATTCAAATTAAGCAAGAAAACCTATACAATCACAAAGAGTTTGGTTAAACTTTACAGACTCCTCAAGGAAGTGAGTGACTGCAGCTAAAATGCTTCTTTGATGACTCATTTCATAAAAGCTCTAGTGTGTAGGATGTAGTGACATTTGCCAGCAAACATTAAACTAAATGAACTCCTAAATCCTCACAAAGGTGGCCACAAAAGATGAACAAAGGAAAGAAAAAAAGAAAACCTCGACATCCTTACTTTAGCCAGAGTTCTCATCTGAGCTGCTGTACAAACGTGTGTGTGTGTGTGTGTGTGTGTGTGTGTGTGTGTGTGTGTGTGTGTGTGTGTGTGTGGCGCTTTCAATCAAGAGACGGAAGAACCGATGCCTTAACTTAAAAAGGTGAAAAAGAAAATTCTCATCTGAAGTTAAAAATCCAGGCTTCGTCAGACTGAACTCATTTTAATAAACAAGTGATAACATCACAGCTATTCATAATTTTCTTTGTTCCCAGTTACCTCTGCTCTTGGCTGGAGATTCTATAACATTTTCAAACAGGGAAGAACTAAACCAGCAGGCTGGTGGAAATTTAAGAATTCTGACTTTAATATTTAAAATGTAATCACAGAAGCAACATGATCATTAGTGATTGCATCAGAGTTCATATTTTAACAGAAATTACTATAAAGATAATTAAAATTTTAATTAAACTTTACCAGAAATAATTTACCATCCTTTAATGCACCCAAAACAACGTTATGGCTGGCACGTACTGCAGGAGCCTTCCTTTATGGCTCCACCCCACAAGTGTCTTACGATCATGTTGCCAGGACAGGATTACCGCTCAGCTGTCAGAAAGTGGATGTCATATCTAAAAATAAGTCTTAGAATAGAGGTTTAGGTCGCACGAGAACAGAAGCTGGGGGATTAATGTCTCTAGTGACTTGATTTGCTTTGCCAAAATCCCTCTTTTGCCACAAAGGCACCTTGTCCTGTCTGGGTCACACGAAGATTTAATAGCACTTTCACACCAGGAGGCTTAGCAGCAGCTGCTTCTTTCCTGTTCAACAATACAACCTAGGTGTTTAAAAAATAGAAATAAAAAAGATTTGACATATTTTGTGGCTTAACTAGAAGGTCTGTGTGAAAAATAACACTAGAAATGACAGTGGTGGACCTGGATAAAGGGTGGCGCATGAGGTTCTGGGGGGGGGGGGGGGGGGGGTATCATGACAGAAAAAGTTTATTTCAGATGTCATTTCATGCCTTCAGGGTATTTGTCTATGCATCTAAGTAATGTTACCTGAATGCTTTGTTAGCTGTATTTGTACTATTAGTTGTTGTTTTCTTAAACAATTCAAATAAACTTGAATCGAATCGAATTGAATTGAATTACTGCAGAGGGGATGAAGGACGTACGGTAGTGTTCTGTTTTACATCTAAAACGTCTCGGTCTGCCTCTGAGGAAGCTGCCCATGGTCTCTACAGTGGAACGCAATGGGTGGGAGGGATTTTTAAGATGAGGGTCATCTTCACCACCAAACTCCATTCAAAAATTTCCTCAACTGAATCCAGAGGGCAGCCCAGAACCGAGCTAGCTTTGTTAACTGGCTTGTTCAGTCTCTTCCTGTCTCGGTCGGAGCTGCCTGCACCCCAACAGACCACAGCAGAGTAGATCGCAGAGCCAGAGTGATAAAAGGATTTCAGCAGATGGGAATAAATATGCAATAGAAAAACTTGCAAGTAATCTTCATTAAGCTTACTTATTTTTATTTAAATTAGTTGAAAAATTAAATAACTTGAATTGGTTTGCAGTCATCGATAACGGACACATTCAAACCTTTCAAGATGAGGCCAAAATTGTCAACTTAAAGGGAGACGAGGCAGTTTTGGCTTACTTTACCCCCTAGTGTTCCATTTAATGAAGCCAACAGTGAAACTCATCTCCTTGCTGTGTGTTTGTCTAATTAACATCTTAATCTAACTGCGAAATGTCTCCTCAGTCTTCATTAGTTTTTACAGGAGTGATTCATCACTAAATCAAATAAATCAGCTGTGTTCATGATCTAAAACATGCAGGACTCCACCAGCAGGGGCCGGACCAGCGACTCTGAAGTTGCAAGAGCGATATTCTGGCCACAAAGGGCAGTAGGGTTTGAGTGACATTTTAATAACCCTGTAAAGGGTCATTTTAGCGCATACTGGCTCAAGAATATTATTTTGAAATATGAAAAGATGCATATCCCTTCAAAAGTCCTTGCAGGCACGAAAAAAGCTTTAAAATTATTGCATCATTTATTTAAAACATGCTAAAATTAATTTGCGTCCTTTTCTTTTATGCTCAAAAACAGGCCTTGAGTAGGCAGATTATCGGGGGACCAGAAAAAAGACCCCAGCCCCCATTTTGGACACACTTGAAATTAACATTTTTCCAATTATTTACTTGTTGTTTTGTTTTTCTTTAAGCAATTACAGCACTTGTAGTTTTTAATACTTCAATTGTAAAGGTGAATTATGGGAATTTTGAAAGCAAAATAAAAAAAGCCATATAAGCACAGAGCCCACCATAGACGACAGGTGGAAGCTAGCCTTTGGCAATAATCCAACATGTTCAATAACAAGTGCTGTCCCAATCAAATAAACATTAAACAGTGGATAAAACACACCTTTATGGTCTCTTTAATGTGAAACTGCCATTAACTTTCAACATTGTCTATAAATGGGGTCAGATTAATTATCAGACGTATCAGCGGTACCCTAATGATAAACCAACCCCTCCAAAAGACAGCAGCAGAGACGTGGCCCTGCAAGCGCAGCATCTTTAATCATTTCGTTAGTGTCTTCACTCCCAGGCCACCGCCATGACCCTCAATCCTTTCACCCAACAACCCTTTTCTCTCTTTTCTCACCTTCAGATGTATCCACCCACTAAACATTTCAGCCTCTTGATTCATTCCATTTGAAGCCTGGATAAGTACATACAGGATGATTAATTCATGGAGGATGAAAGCAGAAGGTCTGAAACGTGAAAACTGGTGCACCATTGTTCTTACTTGTAGATCTGTTTGTTTTGTCTTGAAACGAATGGAACGTTTCCTCTTGCTCTGGCATAGCTCCAACCACACATATCTAACAACTCTGCCACCATCTTGCCAACATGCTTTGGGAAAAGATTTAAATTCAGTTGCGGCCATTTTTAAAAAATTTCCATTTGGAGCAATAATTAAGCTACGAGCCCCGCTCACACTCACCGACTTAATAAGGATTGCAGTAGCTCATCCCTTCAAGGCTGAACATTTCTGAGCCAAAAGAGATTAAAAACACTGACACATACTAAATTAGCCAGTAGCACCATGAGTCTAAAACCGTGTTTCATGCACCTGGGTAAGCATCTACACAAGTGGATTTATTTGCATATTTATTCACCTAGTTGATGCATTTTACTAAATAATTACAACCGTTTGGGGGTCCATTTATGCCCCGGAAGCTGAGGCAAAGAATACTGAAGATTGTGTCTCTTTCTTGTGGCGCTGTGTGTTTACGTGTTTGTGAAGCATGTTCTGGAATAATTAAGCCCCAGGGACTGTCAATCGGAAGATTATCCCGTACGTACAGACGTGTATGCCTTGGGATGAGAGAATACTATTTAAATTGAGCATTTAGAGCCCATGACCGTGTGTCTTCGAGCATGTTCTAGTCCATGCATATGCATGAACGCACACAGGAGGTGCTTGATTCCATATAATGTGAACAGTGTTTACAACCACAAATGTGTCACATGACATCTTTGCATTTTCTGCTTCTGTTTTTAAAATCATACTTCTGTGCGCTGAACATGAAAATAGTCTACGACCCCTATCTTCTTCTGCATTAGCCGCTGAAAGGAAATATGACAGGGAAGCACTCATGACCTGGTATTTGTATAGTGCCTTCTTAGAATGATACAACCCCCCAAGGTGCTTTACAACACAACCAGTCATCCACCCATGCACACACTCATGAGGATCAATCAAATCAAAGATACTTTATTGATCCCAGAGGGAAATTAGAGTTTCAGTACACACAATTCAGAGATCAGACGTACATGGGCAAGACACATGACAAGAATTGGTGACTGTGGTCATTTGCAACCCTGAGTCGCACTGCCTTAATAGAGATAAGAGGATAAGGGTTTGTTCAGGTGGAGGGAAAAAAAATATATATAAGATGATGAGCTGTGATGTAGCCACAGCTGCTCTGGGGTGCACTGACAGATGCATGGCCTGCTGTGTACAGGCGCCACAGGTCCCTCCGACCACCACCAGCAGACAAGTGTCTTGTCCAAGGAAACAACAGCCAGGATGGCACCTGCAACCTTCTGATTACTGGACAACCCGCTCTACTTCCTGAGCTACTGCTGTCCCAGTATTCATGGGGTTCATGGCCTCACCCGTCCTGGCTCACGCCTGCCTACAGGACGGCTTTTAAGAAAAATGTTTGCAGCGAGTAGACAGCAGAGAGTGTCTTGGTGATAGGGACTTTGCAAAATGGCTGAATGCATTCTGTAAGCCAATCAGAAGCGAGGTGTGTGCACATCAATGAGTAATCCTGCTGTTTCCAGCCCACCTCTGCACCAGCAAACGTCTGCATCTCAGAACAAGAACATCATGGCTTTTTAAAAGAAGGACTTATATGGAGTTGCTTCATACTAGAGAAAACTGCAAATGTATTGAATAAATGAGTAAACCACACCTTTACACAAGTCAATTCATTTATTCAAGCATACACAATTATGTTGTTGACTTTAAGCCCGTAACTTACTGAGCTATTCGTTTTGATGGCTGACTGACACTTTGCTCTATGTTCAAATTGCAAGTAAATTGCAATATGCAAGCATATTTTCTTCTTGCAATTTAGTTGCAAAAATGTTTCCTTGTTTTTGCACATTAATAGCACTCTGAATTCAAATCCTCTTTGTTTTTGTTTGCTTTCAGTCACAACTTTATTTCCTACGCCACCACCCCAAAGGGGTCTTACATTCCTGGTTTGTGGAAACTTGGATGGGTGTTAGAAGAAGCCAGTATGACTACTTTTGCTCTAAATTCCAGCAACAACACAACATTAGGAAACTTAAGTAGGCATGCATCAGAAACCTGAGGACTGTAGCGTCACGAAATGGCCTGATTTTAAGACTCACAGGTCAGATCCACAGCCTGGGTCACCTTGCCCTGGCTACTACTCCAATCTCCGATAGTCCTTCACAGGAGACTTAAAGTCTACTACCACTCCTTAATCTGCAGCTGTCTGCTTACCTGACTGCTATTCCATCCACAGCAAGACGGGACCAAGTTGCAAACATTTTCAAAAAGCCAAAACTCGACAATTCCAGAAAAAAAGAGCATTGGCTGCAGGGATCTTTTCAAGAATCACCTCTTTTTAATTCACGTTCTTCTCAATGAACTCGCACGCACGGAGGCAGATTCACTATGGAGCTTAGCAATCCAGACACAAAAATGAACTAATGAAAAGCACACTTTGAATCTTGTTTCTAAAAGGTATCATAATATAAGTTATTATTATGACATTTTTAAGTAAACGGCACTGATCCATGAGTGTAGGACAAGGTCAGTAAATGAGAGTTGAACACAGACACATGTAGAGCAAAGGATGCTTCTCATCAGGACTTCGGTATTTTAGCTTTAAAATGTTTAGTTAATTAGTTTTAGTTGAAAATTAGAAAAAAGATTATCCATTCATGATTTATTGTAAAATGCAATAAAATGTTTTGACTATTGGAGATAAGCATGTAAATAAATAGATCCAATATCACATTGCTCTCCACACCATAATCAAGAGCAGAATACATTTCTTCTGACTGAAAGAAATGCCTAAACAAGTTGAAATCTCCATGGCAACAGTGCTGACTGCACCACATTTCTCTGAACTGTCCTCGTAGAAAACATTCCTGGGCTGAGCATTATTGCAAGTGACTTTTGGATAACCACATCACTTCACATTCATGTGAATCTGGATTGAAAGGAGGTTTGATTTTATTCTTGTAAGAGAATAACTCGGGTATTTTGAACACGAGTGAGAATGGAGCTCAAACCAAGAGAGAGAAATGGATAAATTTGCTTTTTATCAATTAAAATGTCAACAACGATAATCAAAGTTATACTTATCTGCAATTGGATTAGGACCGTATTACATTTCTTTTGTATAATAAGGAACTTTATGATTTGTTGCAAAAAACTGGCTCTAACATTTGCATTGCAATGCATGTATCACTTGATATTAAAGTCTATATGATGTCTGCTATGTTCGTTTTTATCCACTAATTTTAGTTGATGGACAATCTGCATAGAAAGCAAAATGAATTGTTTCATTTTTGTCAGGGAAATCATGCAGGAAGCGTTGGATGCTGATGCGGACTACCGCAGAGAGAAGTGGACACGGTTTGGAAACGAGGCTGAGAAGTTCGAGCTGGATGTGATCAGGAACCAACGTGTGCTACGCACCCACATCGACAGAAAGGCGCTTCGTGAAGAGGTACGTTTCTCAACATTTTCTCCTTTTTCATGTACGTCATAGTTTGAACATGACAGTAATTATTTAAATAATTCTCGCCTCTGCCACTTATGAGAAATACTCATCATTCTTTCTTTATTATCCATTTCTACTTGTGGCTCTTTGTTGATCTCTGCTTTAGGCAGAAAGGAAGAAGTCTGCCCACATCCAGTACTTGGAGAAACTGAGTCAGAAGGCTCCAGACTTTGCCATCCCTCTGAGGGCTCACACTGTCTGGGAGGGAATGACGGTGAAACTCTCCTGCAAAGTGCGAGGTCATCCACCCCCAGTGGTTACATGGTACACGAACAACTGACCTTCCTGCCATCTTTTCCTAAGGCTCCTCAAAAAGCTTTGACTAAATTAATACAGTAAGGAGATCTTGGATTGGATAATGGTGCTAATCAAAGCATTGGTTTTGATCCCAATGGTAACACTGGTCTTTACGGGTTACCTACTAGTGATGGTTTTATATAAACTGGGCCCAACTGTTGATGAACTGCCTTCTTCAGCAGTGTTCATTTTGACAAGAAACTTTAATTTAGTTTTGGCCTGTTGAATACAATTCTTTCAAATTTTAGTCACTATTTGTTTTAACTTTAGTTTTGTTTTAGTCGACTAAAGCATATGTACTGGGTTAGGGCTAGAATAACTTTCTGGTGTGTAACTCCTGCAGTAATTAACAAATATCGACTGGAGATCAGTGAAGAGCATTCATAAGCAACGGTTGCTGTTGCAGATGATAATAAGACACCATGCATTGATTTGAATGACTCTCATTTTTATGTTGTCTGTAGTCTGCAAAACAATAAAGTAATACAAAAACCGGCAAGCAACTCCGTATCAGCAGATATAATCTTAAATATTTAATATCTGGTTTGGGCAAAGCAGAAACAAACCTTCGTCCAACTGCATTTAAGTACATTTGTGTGAGAAACACATGCTCATGATTATTAGTCTATGATTGCTACCAAAAGAGAAGTCATGACACGTTGCTTCTGACCCTTGACTAGAATGCTGTACTCTGTATTAATATGAAATAATCTGCATGAATTGAAACTGCGTGCCAGACTGTTGACCTTGACACTCGAGTTGCTGTGAGACTAGCTGATGAAAGGCCCGAGTGTGCTCAGTATTCATTCAATTCAATTCAATTCAAAAATACTTTATTAATCCCAGAGGGTAATTGATTGCTGTAGTAGCTCAGAATAATAATAATAATCAAGTCATCAAAGAGCTGTTGTATATTACAATGGCTGTTGGCAGGAAGGATCTCCAGTAGCGGTCAGTGTTGCAGCGAAACTGAAGAAGCCTCTGACTGAAGACACTCTTCTGTTGTCGGACAGTCTTGTGAAGAGAATGCTCAGGGTTGTCCATAATGTTCTTGATTCTCTGGAGAATCCTTCTTTGCATTATCTCCTCCAGTGGTTTCACAGTCGTCCCCAGAACAGAACCAGCCTTTTTTATTAGGCTGTTGAGCCTTTTCCGGTCCCTGCTTCTGATGCTGCTACCCCAACAGACGATGGCTGAAGAGATTACACTCTCAACAACAGACTTGTAGAAGATCTGCAGCATCTTGCTACAGACATTGAAGGACCTAAGCGTCCTCAAGAAGTGCAGTCTGCTGTGTCCCTTCTTGTAAACGGCTCCGCTGTTCTTTCTCCAGTCCAGTCTGTTGTCCAGGTGAACTCCAAGGTATTTGTATTCCTTAACCACCTCCACTTCTTCTCCCATGATGGAAACAGTGTTTGACTCCACCCTGTTTCTTCTGAAGTCTAAAATCATCTCCTTTGTTTTGTTCACGTTCAAGGTCAGATGATTGTTTCCACACCATGCCACAAAGCGCTCCACCAGCTCTCTGTACTCAGCTTCCTATCCATCTCTGATACACCCGACAACTGCAGAGCCATCTGAGTATTTCTGTAGATGACAGGTCTCTGTACTTTGTACTGGAAGTCTGAGGTGTACAGGGTGAAAAGGGACGTTGAGAGTACAGTCCCCTGGGGTGCTCCAATGTTACTGATCACCTGGTGTGATGTGCAGTTCTTCAGTCTCACAAACTGTGGTCTGTTTGTCAGGTAGTCTTTAATCCAGGCGATAGTTGAGGCCCCCACCTGTGTCTTCTGGAGTTTCTGGCAAAGTACATCAGGCTGGATTGTGTTAAATGCACTGGAGAAATCAAAGAACATGACCCTCACAGTGCTGCCTGCTTTGTCCAGATGACAGTGGATTGGTTGAAGCAGCTGGATGATGGCATCTTCAACTCAAACGCCATGGCGATAAGCAAACTGCAGCGGGTCCGGATATGTCCTTGTTTACTTATTCAGGTGGACCAACAGGAGTCTCTCCAGGACCTTAATGATGTGGGATGTCAGGGCAACTGGTCTGTAGTCATCATTGACTGATGGGCGAGTTTTCTTTGGAACAAGGCAGGATGTCTTCCACAGGACTGGAACCTTCTCCTGGGCCAGGCTGAGGTTGAAGAGGTGCTGCAGAATCCCACAGAGCTGCTCTGCACAGGCCTTCAGTAGCCTGGGGCTGACACTATCTGGACCTGCAGCCTTGTTCCTGTTCAGTCTCTCCAGCTGCCTCTTCACATGACTTCTAGAGACAGATAGGTGGGGGGGGGGGGGGGGGGGGGGGGGGGTTAAATGGGGCAGCAGCATCTCTTTACTTGGTTGAAGACAGATTTATAGAACCAGAAGTGTCCATGACTGCGTTAGAGGACAAAAGAGCTGGCATGTGACAGGAATATGTTGGATCAGAGGAGGACGGGATGTCTGATTGGCTGGAGACAGGCGAGGAGGATGCTGGGTTTGTTCCTGAACTGAACCTATTGAAGAACTTGTTCGGTTCATTGGCTGTGTCCAGGCTACCATCTGTGCAATCCTTCCTCTGCTTGAAGCCTGTGATCTTCTTCATCCCTGACCAGACATCTCTGATATTGTTCCTCTGTAGTTTGTTCTCCAGCTTCTTCCTGTATGCCTACTTGTTGTCTCTGATCTTGATCTTCATTTGCTTCTGTTTACTCCTCAATAATTCCCTGTCTCCCTCCTTGAAGGCTCTTTTTTTCTCATTTAGCAGATTCTTCAGTTCACTGGTGATCCAGGGTTTATTATTAGCGAAGCATCTCACTGTTCTGGTGGGTATGATGTTGTCCACACAGAAGGTTATATAGTCAGTGACACATCCAGTCATGGCTTTGATGTCCTCTTCATATCCTTGGCAGAGAGTCATCCAATCTGTGGTTTCAAAACAACCCTGCAGGGCTTCTTCAGCATCCTGTGACCATGTTCTCACATTTCTTCTTGTCACAGGTTGCCTCTGAACAAGTGGTTTTTATTCTGAGCAGAGAAAAACAAGATTGTGATCTGATTGTCCCAGAGGAGGTCTTGTTTTGGACATGTATGCATTCTTTACATTTGCATAACACAAATCCAATGTCTTGTTTTCTCTGGTGGAGCAGCTGACAGACTGTTGAAATGTTGGAAGTGTAGCAGAGAGCGAGGCATGATTAAATTCACCAGATATAGCCACAAATGCATTGGGGTGCTGGATGTGTAGCTTGGCGACAACAGAACTGATGGCATCACTTGCATTTTCAGCAATGGCTGAAGATGGAATATAAACGGTTGCCAAGATAACACTGGTGAACTCTCTTGGCAAATAATATGGGCGACAACTTACTGCCAAGAGTTCAACATCTGGGATACAGAGACAACATTTCACTGAAACATGACCTGGAAGGCCACATCTATTGTCGACAAGCACTGCCACTCCACGTCCTTTTCTTTTCCCGCTCCTCTTCAGATCTCTGTCTGCTCGTACAGTCAGGAATCCTGGCAGAGAGATAATGGAATAGGGGATATGGTCCTGCAGCCACGTCTCAGTGAAACACATAGCACTGCACTGCCGAAACTCTGGCTGAGTCCTTGATGGGGCTTGAAGTTCATCCATCGTGTTGGCCAGTGATCTCACATTGCCCATTATGATCGATGGAAGAGATAGTTTGAATTTCCTCTTTCTCTGTCTCCGTTTTGCTCCCGCTCTGCACCCACGCTTCTTGTGTTTTAGCTCATTTGGGATTTGTGGCTTCAGTTGAGGTATTATTTCAGCCTTTCCAATGTTAATCAGCTGCTCCTGTTTGTAAACCAGCTTGTTGCCATGGTTACGCATCATAACAAATGCTCAAAAAGTGAAAAAAGTGAAACAATTGCAGTAAAAATCCTCCAAGCTTCACAGTACCAGAAACAGAAAAGTAAAATGTCCAAAAAAATACAGTTTTTCTTGAGAAACTAGAAGAAAAAATGTCCAAGAAAAGGCAAAACTTGCATATAGTCAACAGAGCTACTCCAACATGCAGCCACCCAGAGCAGCGCAGTTACGGAATGACAGCTGAGATCCAGATAACCTGTGGCTTGCGGGTTTGACCAACCCATATGGGGCCCATCAGGGCCAATGAGCTGCAACAATACTCAGCACAAGACAGAATAGGCGATCAAAGGCCCCCTTCTGGCTTAAGGATCCATCCAAACTATCCAGTGATTTAGAAAGCTGGCTCTAGCTTTCAGGTGCATGTAGCTTTATGTTTATTTTTGTTCAAATACGTGATTTCAATAGATGTCATTTGCTCATTGCTCAGGTATAAGGATGATGAACCACTGGTAATGACCTCCCAACCTTGGAATTACAATCTGAAACAAAACTTTGGTCTCAGCTTGTTGGAGATCAGAAGGTAAGCCACTAGAATAAAAACTTTATTCAAATTGGAATCTCACAGATTTAATTATGTATTAGATAAATGCTGTACATGGATTTCAAACTAAGAAACAACTAATTCAAGGGCTAACTTTTTAATATACAATCTATCCTCTGCACAGGTGCTGTCCTGGTGATGCTGGCGTGTATAAAGCAGTAGCCAAGAGTCCCCTGGGTGACGCTATGACGTTTGGAACATTAGTGGTTAAATGTGAGTGAAGTTGTTTTTTTTAACAAATTTCATTTTGCTTCCAAACTGTTAGAAATAGTTATACTATGTTTTAATCAGATCTTTTGCAGTGAGGTTCTGTGGAAAGATTATTTATCATTTTACCTCTTGTAGACAGCTCAGTTTGGATATTAGTTCTGATTGGACAGTTGAGCTGCTCGTTATGTCGTAGGCCCAATACCAACACTTGCACTTCAGCCTGCGAACCTCAGCAAAGTGCACTTGGAGGAAATGTGCAAGTAAAACTTTGTGTGTGGCCTTAGTGCACAAGTGTGCAAAAAAATGCTGAATTGGGAGACGGAGCATTGCACCATCAACCGCAACGCATGCAGGGATGCTGCTGAATGTGTTTACTTCATTAACAACTTTCAAGCAAACAATTATTTGACATAAGTTCACATGAATCGCTGCTTTGTCTAAAACAGTGTTTCTCAACCCTGGTCCTCAGCGCCCCCTGTCCGTTTCCAACAGCATTGTTGCTCTGCTGCCTGGCTTACACTCACCTGACCTAAACGAATGAGTGATTAACAGGCTTCTGCAGCACTTGTGTTGCAGCAGAGACATGGAAAACGTGCAGGACAGGGGGGCGCTGAGGACCAGGGTTGAGAAACACTGGTCTAAAACATTCAAAGCATAGGTTAACCGTCCTAAATTGAGCAACTTTCCTTTGAAAATGCATATTTTCAGAACAGGCACTTGAGCCTTTTCTCCCAAAGCAATGGATTGTGGGTAATACCCTTGGAAGTGCGGATCAAGGGTGCAAAAGGGGCGTGATCAACTTCCGCACTTGAGAATTGGGACACCCTACACCAGGGGTATTCGAATCCGGTCCTGGAGGGCCGGTATTCAGCATGTTTTAGTTTTAACCTACTTCAACACACCAGATTTCAATCAGCAGGTGATTAACAGGCTTCTGCAGAGCCTGATGAGCTGCTGCACAGGTGATTCAACCACGGAATCAAGTGTGTTTGAGCAGAGAAACCACTAAAACATGCTGGATACTCCAGGCCCTCCAGGACCGCAGTTCAATGCCCCGGCCCTACACACTTGCACCTCTGGCCGGGATGTGGAAGTGCGAGTATTGAAATTGGGCCCAAGTCTGCATGGATGCGGATTTCCAGCAAGGGTATTACCCACAATCCATTGCGGCATGGGATTTCTGAGAAGAAGGCGCAGCAATGGCCTTTTCTGAAAATACGTATTTTCAAATGAAAGAGGGTAGGATTTAATGCTGGCAGCAATGAATGTAAAATTAGCCAAATATTTGTTTGAAAGTTGTTAAAAAACAATAAATAAACGTAGCACAAACAGCAAACCAGCATGCATCACAGCCGATGGTCCAATGCTCCCTGTCCCAATTCAGTACACTTGGGTCCTACGCCTGAAAGCCTTACTGCACACCTCCTCTAAGTGCACTTCACAGAAGGCCATAGGGCACAGTGTGAGTTTCTCCCTGCTTCAGTCGCACCTGCGTCTCGTCTCATCATTAACCCACCTGGTCTGCTCCCAGTAATCAGCTTGTACATCTAGCCTCTGCTTTCTCAGCTCACAGCCAGGTCCTCTACTCTGATTTCCTGTTTCTGTTCTGCCAAGCACAGTTCTGATGTGATTGGAGTCTCAAGGTATTTTGTACCCACGTCCATAAGATTCATCAGAACTATTTTCCTCCAAACTGTGGATTGTCAGGAACACCTGAATAGATTCAGGTTTTGCACCAATAATGAGACACTAACACAAGGATGCAAAAACATCAGCGAAGAAAATCATCAGGTTGTAGGTTCTACAGACAAAGGTGGAGCACATGCTCTAATAAAACCTTAAGCATAACCAGCAGGTCAACCATATGGTAAAAAAATAAATAAAATAAAATAAAACCAAACAAAAAAAATGGGGATCCTTGATTAAATTCATTTCTTTGTCCCAAAAAATTAAAAATGTGCAAAAGAAAGAACATCATAGCTATTTACTTAATTTTAAAGTTAAAGTGTTAAGATCTGGGTTATGAAATGTTCTCCAAAATAAACTTCATGTTTTCAGTGACTATCCATTGAAGACACTGCCTCCTAGTGGCTAAAAGTTAATAAATTATCCACAATATTTATCTAAAATTAATTCCACCTGTGAAATGTAAAATAATGTTTTTCTTAAAGATAATTTTGATCAATAAAGATCTCAGAATTACAATTTCAAGCAACATTCTTAAATATTTATTGGGAGCAGACTGTAAACACACCTTTTAGTTATCTAAAAGCTGATGAAGCTCTTAGTTTAAGTGTAATGTGGTTGAAAAACAACAGGAAGCTTTAGTGAGCTTAGGTAAGAAGGCTAGTGCAGATGTTTAAGGCTCTTATTTTGAAACTCACAGGGGTCAGAATTACAAACTTTCTTATGCAAATCTTTGTAAACAAACAAGACTTGAGGGTTATTTTACCATTAGATTCTTAAAAAGCTGTTAAAATGCATTTCAAACAGCAGAAACAACCATATGTGGAAAAAATAACTAGAAAAAAAGGAACAAAAGCTTCCAAATCTGATGTAGATTTACTAAAAGAGACTCAATAAGTGGAAAACCATCAGCTAGAAGCAGACAACTCCACATGCGTGAGATAAAGACAACAGCACCAGCACCAGCAGTAAAACATTCCTGCCATGTTTGATTGCTCTGCCATCTTTCTGTCTCTTTCTGATTTTCTTTCACAACATTACGTCTCCGTCTCTGGCCCTGACTTCCTTTCTCACGTTGGTCCTGCTCTGCTACTCTACAATTCAGCATACCACGGAGCCGTGGCTGGTTCAGAGACTGCCGGTGAGTTTCAAACCAGCGCCCTAATAAGAAATGTCTTCTTTCATTTTCTCTGCCACTCTTTGAAGTCTCCCCCTCCCACCAGTAAGGGAGAGAGACCTGGGTAGCTTTGAAGACTGTGGCACAACTCGGTTGCGCCTCCTAATGAAAGAAATGGACGGATTGAAGGGGAGAAGTATTTATGGTGTTTGTTTATCTTGGGATTTCTGTTTCTGCGGATGTAAGGGGGTTAATAAGATGTGCGCCGGTCGCTGTGGGGATGAAATGACTTGCTTCCATTAGAGCAGAAATGACAGTCATGTATATTTCATTTCTGAGACAGTAGGTGATTTATCACATTTTGCTCCAGGCTGTGGCTGTGATACTCTTTGGCCCATTTAGCCTCGTCCGTGTGTTGGGATCAGCACTTTTTAGCTAAAATTAGCATATTTCTGATCAGGCTGTGTAAATAATCCACTTTTTTTTGACAAAGACAAAACTGGTTAATTGTTCGTCAGATATAAACCATTTACAAGTGAAAAATAGTGGCAGAAGAAAATGGTCCTAATGTACAGGAACACTGAAGCATGTCTTACAATTAAAGTAACACTAAAGAGTTTTTAAACTTTAAGCTAGGGCTTTAACATTGATCTCAGTGATTGTTGGGTTAGAAACTTGACCAGTTTCATAGTTGACACCTCTCTGCAGCCCTCTGCTGGTCAGATACTGCAGTTTAAAGTTTTGTGGAGCGGGTAGGAGTTGTAGGAGGTGGTCTTTATATATGCATTACGGCTGTTAGCATTCTGTGCAATTGGCTTTTCAGTTTGAGGATCGCCAATAAAACACACAAGAAGAAGAAAAGGAAGAATTTAGCTTTTCTGTTGGCGTCATGGCAAAGCCTGGAAGTAAAAGTAAGAGAGTAATGCTAACAGCCGTAATGTTTGTATAAGAGAGCCCCTACATTCCACATGTGATATTTTAAATCCTGTTCTGTAGGGAGCAATGTTCCGCGGTTTGGATCCATGGCCAAGTGTTTTGAAAGTTTTGCTGCCTCCGTTTTTATGATGGCAGTTTGCACAAACTTATCAAAAACTTACCATCTTCACCTCCGGAACAGTTTGGTGATGAACAATGCCTTTAACGAACCACCAGACTGAATAAAATCAGGACAAAATGTGGGCGAACAAAATATTTTGGTTCAACGGTCAGGATAAAAAACTTGTAGTCAATGCACAAGGGAAGAGGTGAGCTAATAAATAAAATCCTCCAAATTCTGTCAATCTCTGAGCAGGGATTATGTAAGAATGGCCTGCTAAAAATCATGATTTGGACCAGAAGTTTACTGACAGCTTCCCTGCAAGGCGCACTGATGTGAGCGAGTGACTATCCAGTCCCTCCGACCACCGCCAGCTAGCAGGAAGGGAGACATGTCTTCCCCGAAGACACAACAGCAGAGTTCTCTACAGGAAGACAGGATCAATCCTACAACCCGTCGATTACTGGACAACCCGCTTTAGCTCCTGAGCTGCTCATGCCCTTTTATAGTCAATACAAAATATATTTATGATGTTCTTTGCACAAAAGTCTCTCACATAAAGTTATTTCAGCAGTTTTATTCTTGACATTTTCAATACTTTCCAGAATGAGCCGTTTCAAGGCTCTGTCACTTTAATCAATTTCCCTCTGGGATTAATAAAGTATTTTTGAATTTGAATTGATTGAATTGAAGAGAATAAGCTAGAGGTGGCCACGCCCACTCCTTCCCCACTCAGGCTGCTGTTAGCTGAGAATGGTGGCCTGTATTTGTGTAGCACACGCTGGTGGGGATGAGCTACGATGTAGCTACAGCTGCCCTGGAGCGCACTGACAGAGGCAAGGCTTGCCGAGCTCTGGCGTCACCGTTCCCTTCGACCACCACCAGCAGGCAAGGCGGGTTAAGTGTCTTGCCCAAGGACACAACAGCAGCATTCTCTGCTCAAAACCGGGACCAAACCTCCAACCTTCTGATCACTGGACAACCTGCCCTACCTCCTGAGCTTCTGCTGTTCCAAAGAAGCTTCAATGTTCAGAGAGGGGCTCCAAACTAGTAGCAAATGTGAAAGCATGTAATCAAAATCAGAAGAATTACCTTTTAAATGTACAAATTTAGAGCAATGGCGGTGTAATCTGGTTTTTAAAGAAAACCAAATAAAAACTGATCATTCAATAGAAAAAAACATCAGTGGATCATGCTACCTGATACTGTAGAAGAAGAAGAAACAATTTTTATATAGCGCCTGTTAAGATTAAAATCAAAAGGAGCTTCGTAAGGACAAAAAATAAAAACATTCTTATATATATATATATATATATATATATATATATATATATATATAGTATCATAAAAAGGGGAAATTTGAAAAATGTAAACAGATAAATAAGGAGGAAAATACAGGATTCTCATGTACACCGTTAGCATAGAAGCCGTCTCTACAAATAATAATTAGCATTCCTCAAACTTAGAAATTAAGTGGCAATCATTGTGAATGAAAGCTTATCAGCTTGTAATGGTGTCAGGGGATTCTCGCTGTGAAATGTGCACAAGAATTGCTTGCAGTCATTTATATCTAACTGACACTTGATTATCTCATTAGAAGATAATTTTTCCAACACAAATCAGTCAATAAACGAAAGCACAACTGTGGCTAGGCTGTTGCCTTGCAGCAAGAAGGTCCTGGGTTCGCTTCCCGGCCTGGGGTCTTTCTGCATGGAGTTTGCATGTTCTCCCTGTGCATGCGTGGGTTCTCTCCGGGTGCTCCGGCTTCCTCCCACAGTCCAAAAACATGACTGTTAGGTTGATTGGTCTGTCTAAATTGTCCTTAGGTGTGAGTGTGTGTGTGCATGATTGTTTGTCCTGCGTGTCTCTGTGTTGCCCTGCGATGGACTGGCTCTCTGTCCAGGGAGTACCCCGCCTGATTGTCCACTGACCGCTGGAGATAGGCACCAGCCCCCCAGCGACCCTACGTGGACAAGCAGGTTCAGACAATGGATGGATGGACAACTGTGGCTAATTTATCTTCTGAGGGAAGAAGAGAGTTTGGAAGATGACAGGTGAAGGTCTAAAGCAGAGCAGTTTAATAATGCTACACACGCCGGCGTGCTAACCTGGACTGCTAAGCAGAACTTGTCTCTTTACATGATTCAGCCCTGACAACAAGGATTTGACAAGACGTCATGACACAAATAGTCCTATCTTTCAAAATGCAGCATGTGTGTGCTCAGACAAGTTAGAGAAAGAATGATGGCTGGAGGTGGCTTATCAGGAATTATCCACTTCATGATATGTTGCTTTGGTTGTCATGTTGGCAGTGCGCTTCTGGATGAAGGAGTTTTTTTTTTTATCAGTGAGTGGATCAGTTAAAGGTGGCCTTTTTGTTGAGTGTGTTTGTTCCTCTGAAAGGAACTGAGTGCATATGCATCAGGTTGTGGAGACATTCTGGTGACAGAATGGTGGAGTGTGTCTTTGTGTTTTTTTCAGCAGGCATCACTACATCTTTTCATGGTAGTGCAAAAATATGTTTTGAAGCTGGGATGTACAACTCCCAACATGCTCACATCTGATAGACAGTAGCCTATCTTTTAGGGATGCACCAATACTGATATTGGTATCGGCATCATTTACGTGAGACTAGAGCGTCGATCAACAGATTTGTGTATCCACAAGCGTGAGCTGTCAGCCTACCAGCCTAGCTTGAATGCTAACCCAACCTTCATTGAGTTGATGTCAGCTTGTAAACTTCTTACTGACTGTGGAAAAGGAGGGAGGGGAATGAACTGGGATTTATTCTTTATGTTGGAGCTAAGTCATTTGTGTAGCGTTAGCTGGGACGTGCTAGCATCATGAACGCCAGATTCTTGTGGGTTTTAAATGTTTCCCTGCTTGAATACTACAGATTTGATTAAAGGCATACTGTAACTACAGGGGTCCAACAAAGAATGGCCACGCATCATACTGATGTCTTCGGATGTTTATTTTGCTCTCTCTCTCTTATTGTCTTCAGACACCGTGAAAACTGAAGAAACACAAAGTTTACACAATAATTGTTTGAATTTATCAGTCTCTCATACCATTGTCCATAAACAGTCTCGTGCAAGCAGAACAGAAAGAAAATGCTCAATAATGAATCACAAAAATGTCCTCTCATTACCATTGTAGAACACATATGCAACATTATACATGAAACCATACCATGTGCGCCTCTTGGACCACATGCAGAATGACATTAACGTCGAGGCTGTAGACGCATCTGTAGCCATGTATCCATGTTATGGTTGCTATGGTTGCGCTCTAAACCAAACTCTGATCATGTGACCATTACAAACTCTACCTCATACAAACTTTACAGCACATTACATATTTAACAAACCCATATTTTGTAATCACATATTTTAGACATGTTTTTAAATCAATGTTACACTTTTATCATCTCATCTAGTAATTAAATGAACCGAATTAAGCATCTCTCTATCACAGAAACATTTGAAATAAACAGCTTTATTTTAACTGTCTCAGGGACAGTTACAAATACTGTGCAACTTTTTAACACTAAAATCATTTTCTTGAGCCAGTATGTGCTAAGATGACCCTTTACATGGTTAATGAAAGTTCTTTCAGACCCCACTGCCCTCTGTGGCCAGAAAACTTTAGGTTACTATCGTAACCCCGGTTCTCTGAGTAACATGAGTGAGATGTCTCACTATGGGATACGCCCCTCCGCGGATTCCTCAGAAGCACTTATCTCAATACGCCAATCCTGATTGGCCAGTGACCGTGACGTACGCGTCCCCCTGCTACTATAAGTAGCAAGCGTCCCCACGCACGCACTATTCAAGATAAACACCTCTTCTCGCTTCGCCCAGCAAGAAGGGTTGTCTGGTGAGACATCTCACTCATGTTACTCAGAGAACCGGGGTTACGATAGTAACCTAAAGTTCTCTTTCTTAACATTCGTTTCGATGTCTCACTATGGGATATGGAGACTCCCGTATTGCCAGACAGCTTATCCAGCGATCACCAACCTACAGGGGTACGTCTTGGCCCGCCAAAGACCCCACACTCAGAATCGTGTGAGTCATTGCAGGGACCGAAACATCAAGCTTATAGAAGCGTGCAAATGCAAGTGGAGAAGCCCAACTTGCTGCAGCACAAATCTCCTGGATTGACAGCCCCCGAAAAAGGGCCCAAGAAGCAGACAGGCCCCTAGTAGAATGGGCCCTGAGCCCAACAGGTGCCTGAATGCCCTGACAGGAGTAAGCCATAGAAATAGCCTCCACAATCCAGTGGGAAAGCCGCTGCTTTGTGACGGGTTTCCCCTTACGAGGCCCACCCCATGACACAAAAGGCTGGTCCCCCCTGCGAAGGTTCTCCGTCCGATTCACATACTCCTTGAGCGCGCGAATCGGACACAGCTTGTGCCACCGCTCCTCCTCAGGAGAAGAGAAGGGCGGTGGGTAAAAAGCTGTGAGGATAATAGGAGAAAAGGAGCCCACTACCTTAGGCATAAAGGCAGGGTTGGGCTTTAAGGACACCTTCATGTCACCTGGTGCAAACTGGGTGCAGGATGGGTGCACAGAGAGAGCCTGTAAGTCACTAACTCGCTTTGCAGATACCAAAGCCAGGAGTAGCACCACCTTAAGAGACAGGATCTTAAGGTCCAGGCCGTCCATAGGTTCAAATGGAGGCCCGGAGAGGGCCGACAGCACCAAGGACAGATCCCATGAGGGCACCAGGGGTCGAGACACAGGGAGAAGCCTGCGCGCACCCCTCATGAAGCTACACACCAGGGGGTGTTGACCTGCCAATTTCCTCCCAAAACCCAAGTGTCGGGCGGAAATGGCTGCTAGGTACACTTTAATGGTGGAGAAAGCCTTCTTCCCATCCAACAAGTCTTGCAGGAAAGACAGAATGACGTTCACCGGGCATTGGAAGGGTGAGACCTCCCTGCCCTGACACCAGGCTTCAAACACCCTCCATTTACAGTCATATAGGGACCTAGTGGAGGGGGCCCTAGCATTCTGAATGGTTCGAATGACTGCCTGGGGCAGCTCTGCTGACACTAGCCCACACCCCTCAGGGGCCAGGCCCACAGGGCCAGCCGTTCTGGATGAGGGTGGAAGATCGAGCCTCCCGCTTGGGACACCAGGTCCCTGCGAAGCGGCAGTTTCCAAGGTTGGCCCTCCAGGAGCTGGAAAATGTCCGCCACCCAATGCATGGCTGGCCAGTATGGGGCCACCAGAATGAGAGTGTGGCGCTGGGTTCGTACCCTCAGCAAGGTGGGTGGTATCAGGGCCACTGGGGGAAAAGCGTAAAGCAGTCCCCGTGGCCAGTCGTGCGCCAGCGCGTCCACGCCGAGTGGAGCGTCTCGGTCGCGCAGGGAGAAGAACAGAGGACACTGAGCATTCTCCTTGGAGGCAAAAAGATCCACTATGGCTGTGCCGAACCGGATCCAAATCTGTTCCAGCACTGCTGGATGCAGGCTCCAATCCCCGTACAGGGGTGTCCCTCTGGACAACAGATCCGCCCCCCGATTCAGAACACCCGGGACGTGGGTGGCTCTGATTGAGAGGAGATGCCTGCTGCACCATAGGATCAGTCTGCGTGCCAGCGTGTGTAACCGCACGGAGCGCAGCCCCCCCTGGTGGTTTATATAAGCCACAGTCGTGGTGTTGTCTGTTCTCACTAGGACATGATGGCCGGAGAGAAAAGGCAGGAAGCGTCTCAGGGCCAGAAAGACCGCGAGGAGTTCCAGATAATTTATGTGTGTCCCCCAGAGCTCTCTGCTCCACACACCCCTGACAGAGCGACCCTCCAGGAGCCCCCCCCAACCTGACAGGCTCGCATCTGTCGTGACCACTTTCCTCACGAGAACCAACCCCAAAGGCACCCCCTGTGCCAAGAGGGAGGGGTGACGCCAACAGCGGAGCGCTGCGACGCACGCTGCAGAGACCGTCACCCTGCGCGCTCTGTGGCGCACTGGAGAGAGACCCAGAGAAGCCACCCAGCGCTGAAAATCTCTCATGTGTAGACGGCCGAGTGGTACCACTGAAATAGCCGACGCCATGAGACCCAAAAGCCTGAGGCATAACGCAAACCGCACCGAACTGTGTAGGCGGAAGCGCGCCAGGCAGAGCGAGAGCGCGTTCACGCGCGGTGTCGAGAGACGGGCCGTGAACGCCCCTGAGTCCAGATTCAGACCTAGAAAGGTTATTTTCTGGGAGGGGAGTAAAGCGCTTTTCTGCCAGTTTATTCTGAAACCCAGACCACACAAGTGATGGATCACAACCAGCGTGTTTGACGCTGCCTCCTCTCTGGACCGTGCCAGCAGGAGCCAGTCGTCTAAATACGTGGCCAGCCGAATGCCCCTCCCTCTCAGAGGGGCGATCGCCGCCTCCGTACACCTGACAAACACCCTCGGGCTCAGCGAGAGGCCGAATGGGAGCACGGTGTATTCGTAACACACTCCCTGAAAGGCAAACCTCAGAAATTTCCTGTGTGGAGGGTACACGGGAATATGAAAGTATGCGTCCCTCAGGTCGATTGAGGTGAACCAGTCGTTCTGGTGAATCAGACGCAAAAGGGATGAGAGCGTGAGCATTTTGAATCTGTACTTTCTGAGGCATCGGTTCAGGGCCCTCAGATCCAGGATCGGGCGAATCCCGGTCCCTCCCCGCTTCGGGACCAGGAAGTACCTGGAGTAGAAACCGCTCTGAGACCGATCGGGAGGCACAATGCATATCGCTCCCTTCTCCAGCAGGGAGGAGATTTCTCCCTGAAGGATGTGAGCTGACGTCCCCTGGGCGTGGGAGAACACTACGCCGGAGAATCGAGGAGGAACAGAAGCGAATTGGAGCCTGTAACCTCTCGAAATTTTTCTCAGCACCCAACGTGAAGCAGAAACCGCTGTCCATTCCTCCATGTGAGTGGAGAGCGGTGACACAGCCGTGACACACGGAGCAGCAGCTCCCTCCAGAGGTTGTGGGGCAGCGGTGCTCGTGGCAACCACTGCGCATGCGCGGGGTCTTTGTGCTTTGACGGCCCAGGCGTACGGGGACGACCCGTGGCTGGCGGGTAAGTCCGCCAGGGGCCGCCCACGCCTGGAACTGCTCATGGGCAACATTTTTATTGATTTTTGCTGCGCCCTTGACATTTTGTCTGGATGCGGCAGCGAAATTTTTAATGCTCCTTGAGCGTGACATGTTTGTGAAAAACAATGTGAGTGCTTGTGACGTGTGTTTTGAGCCGGCACAGCCGGCTGCACGTCCTGGCCCCACCCTGGACCGCTCGGGGACTCTGCCGGAGGGGTTCCGTGAGGGGGGGAGAAGGCACCATGGCAACATCGAACAGGAGGAACTGGCGAACGGGGAACTGCCAACTGCAGCGTCCGGAGGGAAAGAACTCCGTCAGGCTGCCCTCTTCTTCTTCCTCACCTGCTGACCGCCGGGTCGGGTGGGTTGACCCGGCGGCGGAGCGGCTTGGTTGCCGGATCGCTGAGGCCACACTGGTCAAGGCGCTGAGCCCGAAGGAGCTGGTTGGACAGCTTGAGGCTTCGGGCGCTTTGGGATCCAGAACTGAGGCTGGGCTCGGACAGCCGCCTGAGAAAGGTTCGGCCGAGCCGGCAGCGCCGGTGAGGGCTTACGGGGAAGGCAGAGATGAAGGGCTTCATCTTCTTTCTTTTTGGCCTCACACCGCTGCTGCATTGATGCCAGGGCAGAGCCAAAAATGCCTTCAGACACGATTGGCATGTCCAAAATGTCCTCCTTCTCTCTATCAGAGAGGTTGGAGAGGTTCAGCCATCGTGCACGTTCTTGAAGCACCATCATGCCCATAGCTTTTCCCGTGGCCTGGACCGCGCAGCGCTGCACACGCAGGCAGATGTCGGTCAGTACGGTGATTTCCTCCCACACCTCCGGGTCCGGCTTCGTATTCATGTCCTCACAGAGCTCGGCTTGGTACGCCGAGAGCATGGAGAAGACATTCAAAGCTCGGACGGAGATGGCGGCAGCCTTGTACGCCCTCTCGTTCAGCGCCGACTGGAAGCGGTCCGCCTTTGCGGGGAGAGCGGGAGGCCTGGAGGAAGTTGCCGAGAGCCGTGGGTGCAGGTGGGCTGCAACCAGCGGTTCCATCGGCGGCATGCGAAGCATGCCAGCCTTCTCCATCCCCTCGAAGTCCAGCGAGGAGGCTCCTTGGACAGGAGACCTGGAGCTGAAAGGGTGTTTGTCCCAGGAGGACCTCACTTCTTGGAGAAGCTCCGGGAAGGCGGGAAGGAGAGGCTTTGCCGCCCTTGTGGCCTGAGGCAGTTTCTTTCCCTCGTAGCGGGATCTGACAGCCTCAGTGACCACTGTGGGCCAAGGGATGTTGAGCCTGGTCGCAGCGCGTCGGCAGACTGACTGCATGTTCAGGTGGGCGGCCGGAGAAGCCGCTCCATCCCTGGGAGAGGACGGAAAGCTAGGCATGGAGGCCTGAGCGATGGGGAGAAAAACGTCGTCATCCTCGTCCTCCTCTGAAATGAGGAGTTCCGAGGTGCCCTCGTCGTCTCCGTAGTCCAACTCCAACACGTCCTCGACGGGGTGGCTCGGACCGGCCGGTTCGAGCTGTGAGCCCCAGCTGAGTTCGGCACACGGTTCCCGCTCCGGGAGGACATGTTCACTGGCGTCCCCAGGCGGTGGCCCAGGGGCCGGCAGGCAAGGATCCTTCCCCGACAGGCTAGCTTGGCGCGCTAGCCGCCGGCGAAGGCTCTTCAGGCTGAAGCAAGCACAGCTCTCACATGACCCGGGGACTTCCAATGCCAGCTGGGCGTGTTCCAGCCCGAGGCAGCTCGAGCAGACCTTGTGCGGGTCTGTGCTTGAGATTTTGTTCCCACAGGTACAGAGGCGAGCTCCTGCGCCGTCGACTCCTCTGGTGGGAGGAGCGGCTTCCATGTAGGCTAACTGGTGTGTTAGCAGAGAACGAACAGATGCACTGGAGTGTGAAGCTGCTCGTTATGCCCCGAGCCTATGGTGAAGGCCAGGACAGAAGGACAGTAAGTTAACGTTCGGCGACGGAGAGAATATTAGAAGGCTCCGTCTGTGAACAGTTGAGCTAACTTACCTCAGAGATAAGCGACCACCGAAGCGAGAAGAGGTGATTGAATAGTGCGTGCGTGGGGACGCTTGCTACTTATAGTAGCAGGGGGACGCGTACGTCACGGTCACTGGCCAATCAGGATTGGCGTATTGAGATAAGTGCTTCTGAGGAATCCGCGGAGGGGCGTATCCCATAGTGAGACATCGAAACGAATGTTAAGAAAGAGAACCGCACTTGCAACATCAGAGTGCCGGTCCAGTCCCTGCCTGGCATTGGAGTCTGCTTCCAGCATGTTTCCTGCACGTTTTAGTTCATGAATACGGCTGATTTATTTAATTTGGTGATGAATCACTCCTGTAGACACTATTGAAGGCTGGGGAGACATTTCAGCTGTTGGATTAAGGTGTTAAAAAGGCGAACGCGCAGCGGGAAGAGTTTCACTTTGCTTTCACTAACAAAACATTAGGGGGTGCTAAAAGCAAGCCAAAACTGCCCTTTAAAAGCAGCTCCTGGTTGATGATAATTCAACATCATTAAAAACATGACTTGTCCGTTAGCGCTACAAGGATATTTGGGTTCACGTGCGTGGTATGAGGCATGGTTTTCAGCTCCCTCCTGAAGAGGTGCACAGGGATGACACTTCAGATTTCTAAATCTTCTACCCCTCTCCTTGATGATGTCATGCCACGGACTCCAGCTTTAAAGTGCACATTACTACTCTGTCACAATATTTATTCATTTTTGTATACCCAGTAGGTTTTAAAACATATGCAAATGGTTAATTTGCATTATTTACTATGACTTTTGGCAACAATATGACGAGGGAAATTCACCAAAAACTGAGAAATGTCCTCGTGAATACATAATGAGACTTTAGCCAACCCGGTTCAGCTAGACATCACAGAAAATGTTTAAACAGCTCACAGAAAAAAGACCAAATGAATATTTTGATATCCTCTCATGTGGTTTTCTAGAATGTTCAGCTGTGCCACACCAACTTTTGAATCATTTAAGATTTTTTTTTAATCTTCCGAAGCACATTTTACTTACTCCCTGCCCTTTTTAGCACAAATACCAATAATACATCAAAATGTGGGTTTTCATTCATCTCTTAGTCCCACTTACTGCTTTAGAAATGTATTTTCCAGTTCCCTAAGGGGGCAGACGAAACAAATTCAAAATTTTACAGATTTCAGCTGTTCTAGCTCAAAATATTTCAAACTGGAAGTCTTTTAAACTTTTCCTCATACAGAAAACAAAGTGTAAACAGATAATTTTTACAGTTTACCCTTTTGAGCCTTCTGTCCTTTTTTCTTTACAAGTTGTAGTGTTTTTTTTGTTCAGTAAGATATGCAGATGTGGTTGCCATGGTGGCCTTAATTAAGCATCTATAGTTAGCATGTTGACCCTAATGAGCTTTTGCAAACAAACTAGGGATTTTCTTATAAATTAGATTATTATACGTTTGTTAGCATATGAAGGAGTAGCTAGCTACCGTTAAAGGGGACATATTAGGCAAAACTCGCCTTTTGCTTTCTCATGTGCTGCCATGTGGGTCTCCACTGTCTCTATAAACATTCAAAATATGGAAAAATAAATCAAACGGTCCTTCTGTTTTCTGTCAGTGTTTGGATTTTGGAATCTTGTGCCTAAAGCAACGTCCGTGTTTGTGATGGGGAAATTAAATTAGAATCACTTCTCACGTGCAAGAGAAAGCTGCAGCTGGAGGAGCAGCAGCTCTACTCCCAGCTCCTCCCAGATATCAGAGCTTCTCAGCTTATAGCAGCCTGGGCATGGGAGGGATGGGTGTGGCCAGCTGCAGCTTGTTTTCTTAAAGCGACAGATCACTAAAAAGGCTCATTGTGGAACGCACTGAAAATGTCAAAAACAAAACTGCTGGTATCGCTTTACGTGTGATGGATTTAGTACAAAAAAGTTAATGAATATGTTATAAATAGACTGAAGAATCATTATAATTTCAGAATAAAGAGAATATGTTTGATTTAAATTTATACATTAAAATGTCTCCTAATTCTGTTAATTTCTCTTTCAGATTGCCTTTTTTCTTCAAATTCCATCTGTTTGATCACAGCACTTGACTTTGTCCTCCTCCCTCTCATTCAGCCTTGCAGCTGGAAAAGGAAGCTCTGTTTGATGTCTCCTTCCCGCCAACCTGGGTGAAGGAGGGCAACAGCTTCACCCTGCTGTGCACCTTCACATCAGCTCTGCTAGCCTTCCAGCAGGATGTCAGCTGGTTCAGGGATGGTAATTACCCGAGAGCAGGCATCACATAAGACACGCTTCCCCGAGTGCATCCTGTAGTCCTGTCTGCGTGTTTGCTGTCATTCTGCAGGCGTCCAACTGCACCCGTCCAACAATGTGGACATCAAAACACTGGACGACAAGGCCACAGTCACTTTAAGAGCTGCACATAAGGAGCATGAAGGTGTGTACACAGCCAGACTCAAGACCAGGGATGGGATTCAGGAGCGTGAGGCTTTTGTTTACATCAAAGGTGAGAATTATAATGTACAAAAAGTATTTTTCCCAGCATGTTGCTCTTCAGTGTGGATGGCTGCTTATACTGAGCCAGGATCCTCTGGAGGTTTCTTCCTGTTAAAAGGGAGGTTTCCTCTTCACTGTCGCTGCATGCTTGCTTGCGGGGCGGGGCGACGGTGGAGTTAAGTGCTCGCCCCGTAATCGGAAGGCTGCAGGTTCGAGCCCCGCTCAGTCTGTCGCTGTCGTTGTGTCCTTGGGCAAGACACTTAACCCACGTTGCCTGCTGGTGGTGGTCGGAGGGACCGGTGGCGCCCGTGCTCGGCAGCCTCGCCTCTGTCAGTGCGCCCCAGGGCAGCTGTGGCTACATCGTAGCTCATCCCCACCAGTGCGTGAATGTGGATGTGAATGGGTGAATGGCTGATTGTGTTGTAAAGCACCTTGAGGGGCTCCAGGACTCTAGAAGGCGCTGTATCAAATACAGGCCATTTACCATTTACCATTTAGTATGAGGATTGCTGTAAAGTCACTGACACTAGTCACGGGTTCACTAGTCAGTGACTCGATGCAATTTGCTGGGTTCCTTATATAGGAACCTTTTTTTCTGATTGGCTTAATGAACTGACCTGTATTGGATTGTTTATTATGTGAAGCGCCTTGAGACGACGCTTGTCGTGATTTGGCGCTGTATAAATAAACTTGAATTGAATCTAACTGATACCTATTAGTTATTTATTTTTACTTTTTTTATTGCTAATACCGATGCTGATGTGGAGAGTTCAGGTCAGCTGACGGCCAATATGTACTGCATGTTTCCATGGCCGACAACTAGACAATGAGCCTGACTTTAAATTGACTTTACTAAGGAGGTACATCGATCAATGCTGGTACATAAAAAGTGGTAAATATATCTGTTAAGGTCGGCCGTTGTATCAGAAAGTCGCATGAATAGACAAGAATTCCTTTTCCAAGCTTTATTCCAGCCTGCGTCACATGAAGCAGAATCAGGCATCCATCTCAACTCCCTGACTTCTTCTTCTCCTACGTACTCTCTTCTCGTATACTGCCCCCTAGTGGTAGACACAACAATATCCATGTAGCTCGATATATCCGCCAACCAATATACCGTCCTGCTGATACATTGATCTACCCCTAATAAATACTGCTTCTCCAGATGTCAAACTACTACAAACTATTTTCTGGTCACATAAGAAATATAAATGATCTTAGCAGCTGTCCTGTTTGTCAGTTAAATGCTCAAATAGTTTCAACCTTGCTTGCTTCTGTCCAAAGGTCTCTGAAACGTCCCTTTTGCACAGCAACTCAGTTTATTAAAACCAGGAAATATTGTTTGTTTAGTTTATGCAAAAATAAAATAAAAAACAGAGAAAAAACAACATGCAGAAGGTTTTACAGGTGCATTTCAAATCCTTCTCTGTTTTCAAGGAATTTGCGTCCATGAAAAAAACATAAATCTGGGGCAATTTCATGTTTCCTGACAACTTTTCTTATTTTTTTTTAGTTTTCTTTAATCTGTCAAATGTGGGGTTTGTTGGGACTCATTTATGCTTTTGAGAGTTAAACCATCATTTGTTTTTCCTCACGATGGATAAATAGTGTTCTAAGTCAAACATTTTATCCTCTCAAGCAATATTTGTGTTCACCAGATTCTGGTTCTGCTTTCATTTCCTCTCAACAAACTCCAGTGACTCATATGCTGAAACTGCACCATCGATCAAGCTGCTCTGCAGTCGAGAGCTTGTTACCTTTATTCTGTGAAAGTACAGTACATATTCTTCATTTATTGCTGTTTTCCTTGCGTGTACAGAAACCAGAGAAAAACTCAGACTTGACTCAGGAAATGTTGGGAAAGTGAGCAGCTCTGAGGAGTCCTAGCATGTGGTCTCTACGCAGTTTTCTTATTTTTCACCTGTTCGTGCCACAGAAGCACAATAATGTGCTGTGAAACATTCACGAGCTTCATCCTGCAAAGCTTCTCTTAAAATCTCGGCTCAGATTTTTCTCGCTCACATACGGAGCGGGTTCTTCATCAGAGCTAGAGGCACTAATTAGCTAATCTGGAAACATCCCTGCATGTGTGCATCCCCCTTTTTTCCTGTTTCATTTAGAGTGCAAACGTGCATGAAGAGAGGAAACTCTCAGAGGGAATGTTAATGCTGGATTTCATATTTTGTTAAAAACGATCAGGTTTGGGAATACATCACTTCCTATACATGTTATCCTTTTTAGCTAAATTCTCTTTTCCATATTGCAAAAGTAGAGTAATGCATGTGTGGACGCTGAATTTTGTGGTTCATGTTGATTAAAAACCAGAGATTAGGTTCATTTAAAGTGGACTGTGCTTTTAAATTCTTTTTTTTTTATTTGGAATTTACAAACAACGTAACGTCATGTAATGGATAAAAAAATACAATAGAGGATTAAGAAAACTGAACAAATTAATAAACAGTATATTATATAATCTCTACAGCACCTGAAATGAATAATTTCTGAATTTTTGTACACCTAGAGACTCAAAAAGCACAACACACTGTGTTTAAGGGCTAAAAAAGTGGAGTTTGCTTCTCTACTTCAAAACTTTACGTCAGAATGTGTCTTGTTTCAGAGTTGGTTTGATGTCCCCCTCCCTGTCTCCCCTACCACAGCTTCTCTTCTGTCTGCCCTTCTTCAGATGCATCTGGCTCGGTGCGCGGAGGACCTGCATCTCCTCTGGAAATGGAGGTATCTGATGTCAACAAGGACTACGTCTTCCTCACCTGGCAGCCGCCCAGTGCTGATGGAGCTTCGCCTGTGGAGGGTTACTTTGTGGAAAGGTGGAAATCAGCCTGGTTTACCCCTAGGACTTTAGATTTTCATCAAACTACTTAAAACTATTTTGAATAAAAATCAAAATGTAGTTGTGGTAAAGCAACTAGAGGCTTTATGGTCAAGACAACGGGTTTTGTTTCATTAGGTCTTTCAAGTCAGGTGATTATGCCTTCTTTTTTTCCAAGTAGTCAATGTCAGCATATCCTGTTCACGCAAGGAAAGACAACCTCTAACCCTTGTTACACTCTGTGACACCAATAAAAAACATCTGGCTTTTATTTTATTTTTTTTGACAATAATGCACGTGAAGCTTTCACCCCCAGAACCATTTTATATCATTCATTGAAAAAAAAAATTTAATTAATTTTTAATAAGTTAAACAAAAAAGAAAAAAGAAAAAAAAAAAAAATATATATATATATATATATATATATATATATATATATATATATATATATATATATATATATATATATATATATATAACCTCTTAAATATACTTCTTTGAAGTAAACTGAAATTAGCCAAATTTTGGTACCTGGTGCAAAAAGATCACAGTATCAGACCTGGAAAACAAACAAAAAAAAAAAGTATATTCCTAAACCTGTTTAGCTTTCAAACAACAAATATTGAATTAGAAACCATTTTACACTTCATGCATTCCTTCTGGGGTTTTTAAAACCACTCCCAGTGGCTTGCTGGCTCTAGGTTTGAGAGGTCCCTGCTCCCCCATCACAAGATCCTGAGCATTGTTGAAAATTTTCTCACTTCTGGTTGCTCTGTTATTTTCTGCACCACTCTTACCCTCTCTCACAGCTTGCCTTCCGGAAACCATCTCCACAGAGAACGTCAGACACTCTGGGAACTCCCAGCGGGCAGCTTGATGACACGGACAACCGAATGGACCAATGGTTGGTTTCGGTCTGAGCCGAGTGGCTGTCGGAGGATTTTAGACAAATGCAAAAGAACCACTAATTTTTTTTTTTCTATTTTGTTTAAATGTCCACGATATGTTTATAACTTTACTATGGTATGTTGTTAAGATGCATAAAAATGCATCAAAGCATAAAAATGTTTTAAGCTAGCTTGTTTAGCAGATTTGTTATTGTAGATTTAATTTAATTAATGAAAATGCAAAATCCCAGGGAGCAAAATTCAGTTTTGATACAATTTTTTTAGTATTTGATCAGTTTATGAAAACTATCTTGTTACATTGTTATGGAGAAATGTATGTTTATTAATTCTTGATCATGGACTCAATCAACTGAATGTAATGCATGGTTCTATGCCTCTCTGCATGCTCACTTATTCAGACACACCCACACAACACACACACACACACACACACACACACACACACACACACACACACACACACACACACACACACACACACACACACACACACACACAACCCAATTCTTGACATCCCACACACAGACACAATCTCTCTCTCCACTCCCATCTCTCTATAAATAGTCTATGAACAGATGTTCTACTGGGATTTTGCATTTTCATTAATTATATTAAATCTACAATAACAAATCTGCAAAACAAGCTAGCTTAAAACATTTTTATGCTTTGATGCATTTTTATGCATCTTAACAACATACCATAGTAAAGTTATAAACATATTGAGGACATTTAAACAAAATTTTAAAAAGAACATTTAGTGGTTCTTTTGCATTTGTCCAAAACCCTCCGCCAACCACTCGGCTCTGACGGAAACCAACCATTTGTCTATTCGGTTGTCCGTGTCATCGAGCTGCCATACTTCCCTGGGTCTTCCACTCATTCCGCACTCACGTATTTACCACTGAGCACCACTGGCTCAATAATATCAATAATATCAGGGAAGGAGAAACAGCCGGCTGCTACCTCTTCACCTTTAGGACAAGCTTGCAGAGTTCCAAAAACAAAAACACAATTTGAAGTCACGGACAACAAAAGACATTTGGTCCTAAAAAATGTGAATGGTGTTTAGTGCTCTCTCGTTTACTGTGGTAATGCGTGTTCCCATGTCAGAGAGGCATGGCCTATGGATGATAGCCGATGTGAGGGGTATGAGTTTTGTGACCATGTTTGTGCTTAAAAGCTTGTTTTGCAGATTTGTCATTGCAGCTTTAAAGCCATATTCTCTGAGATATAGTTTAGTTAGAGTTGTGTAAACCTTCCGAGACGAGGGGCCAAAACCAGTCTATGTGAGCCACAAAAATGTGTGTGTTTTTTAAGTGAAAACAATGCAAAAATAATTTTAATGGTCTTTTTTATTTATACTCTTCAAAACAGGTAAAACAAAATAGTCATATTAGTACAAATCTGAACATGTTAGTTTACTTAAGAGATAAAATGCATCATTCTACAAATGCAAGTGGGAGCCAGACAACATCACTCAGAGGGGCCACAAATGGCCCCTGGGCTGCACTTCTGATGTGCCTACTTTAGGTGATGGCACATTAAATATATGTTTAAAATGTGCATTGTTTTCTGTAATTTTACACATAGAGAAAGATGTGTGTTGTTTTTTAGGAGGAATGTTTCTGACTAATCTTTTAAACTTTAATTAGCTCCATAAACTTTACAAAACCCAGAAATGATAAAAAATAATTAACTCAAATTCAGACAATCAACTTTCAAACATGACTTTCACAATTGTCTGAATAGTTATTTAGGTGATTTCAACAAAAACATATTCATTTTATTTAAGGTGTCTATTTTTCTTATTTAAGTAATCCGATTAGGTTTAACATAAAGCACGACACACGTGCACATTAGGGTAAATAACTGTTTATGCTTCAAAAGCAAACTGACATTGATTGTGTTTGACTTTAGACCAGTTTTCCTGTCAATTTCAGTGTTTTCTTCTTATCCCTCTATGTGCTGATGGTGAGATAATTGGATTTCTATTGGAAATTGTGAGATCCACTTGGCAAAGTTCAAACGAGATAGCTGATATACATCCTAATTATAAGACCTCAGCTCTGCATTAACAGCAGAGCCACAGACTCTCAGCAGAGACTAGGTGTTGCCCTTAACAACGACCCAAATCAATCAGGATCTTGCCCTTTACGCGCCGTGGGCTTGTGTGTGTTTCAATAAGTGCGCGCGCGTTTGTGTGTGTGTGTGTGTGTGTGTGTGTGTGTGTGTGTGTGTGTGTGTGTGTGTGTGTGTGTGTGTGTGTGTGTGTGTGTGTGTGTGTGTGTGTAAGAAAATGTACATGGTATGTATTTTGCCTTTACTCTTAAATTCATACCATTGTCATGTGGAAGGTGTATTTTGTGAGGACATGTGAGATACCTCCCTTTATTTTCCACGTTGACTCTGAGATTTCAAGAATAATTTTATCTTTGTGGTTTGAAGCAAATTCATTTCTCAAGTTGATTTCTTATAGTAATCAACGCTGACAGTGTATGTGCTGACTTGCTGAGCTGTTGTGTGGGTTGAAATGTTTTACAGCTGTTTTTATAATAACATCTCTCTGCAGAATGCTCTAACCTTCGTATACTGCAGTTTTGTTTACCCCCAGATTCAAACAGTACATAAATGTTTCTGCACCATTAATTTCTCTCTGTGTCTCTTAGATGTGACCTCAGTCAGGGCGAGTGGGTGCGCTGCAATGTAAACATTCAGAAAACGTGCCACTTCCCAGTTTTTGGCCTGAAGGAAGGAACTCTGTACCAGTTCAGGGTTTGTGCCGTGAACCAAGCTGGACCAGGACGTCCCTCCAAAGCCACAGAGCCTGTCCTCACCACAGATCCACTGGAACACACCAGAACCATGGGTACAGCATTGAACCAATTGAAAATGCCAAACTACGCATTTAAGAAAACACACTTTTTGTCTGCATGCTTAGCCTAATTTGAGATATTCCAGTTTGCTTAAAACGCATCAAATTGCGCATGTGCTGAGAAAGTAGCATCAACAAAGAGAGCTAAAACAATTTAGTGTAAGATAAGTACTTTTGTATTAATTTATTTAAGTACTTTTTCGTTCCCCTCCCTCCTTTTCCACAGCTAGCTTGAAGTTTACAGACTGACATTAATTCAATGCAGGTCATGTTAGCATTCAAGCTAGCACCATATTAGCCTACGGTAAAGGCAGTGTCCAAAAATTACCTACACTATTGTTTTATTTTAATAAAATCTCAGTTACAATTCTCTAATATACAATAAATAACTGAATAAGTACCCATCCAAAAGAAACTTCATCAGTTCTGATGAACATCATGGAAGATCATGGAGTTCCCTCCATATTTTAACCCTTTGGTGCATAATGGTCACTACAGTGGACAGTTACTCAAAATTGTTATTTACTTATTTTTGCTATTAAGCACAGCTGTTGAAGACTTTATTGCATTTGAGCCCCTCCATTTGGACTTCAGCAAGTCAAGCCAACATATTTCATGTTCAGAATGCACGCCGTCCACTGAGGTGGACATGTAATAAATTATTTGTAAATTATAAAATTTTACAATAAATATTCATTGAAATTTGTTTCATTCACACCTAAAGATGAATGAAAAAAAATGTTACAAAAATCATGGTTGAAGATTTCATAATTCATGCATCAAAGGGTTAAAGGTATCTCCATTCTTTCTGCTCTACTGTTATAGATGTCTCACGGCGAGTTTTACAGAAGGGCTTTTACACAGTTTCAGTTGTCTTTGAAAAGTAGAAAGCAGTCCAGGAATTGGTAACTTTGGTACTTGTTGTGGTTGCTCCATTTTTCTTCTGGCATCACCCTGTAGTGCATGCTGGTAACTGGATAGCATTCTCACTGACTGACAGCTCCCTTTTGTGAATACACACTTCTATTGGTCAATGCTCCAGACTTGTATAAATGATTTGTTTTGCCGTATGGCCAAGGGAGGGACTTAGGGGAAGTATAACTTATGAAAGAATACATATTTTATATCATAGAACAGGGTCAGATATAAAAATAGTTTTATATCCTTATTTCCTGCAATACTGGCCAATAGAAAATAAACTTGTAAATGCTTGGATTAGATAATTGCACTTCACATTGTCATATTAGCATTCATGGATGATTGACTCAATTGTCTTGAATGTCACAGGGAAGGCTGTTGTTGATTTAGCATTCAGGAGAGAGCAGAGCGCGTATCAACTAGTAGAAGCTAACCGTTAGCATTTGCAACTTCACATCAAAGCAGAACGCTTTCAGGTTTGTGTTGTGGAGACACAAAATCAGCATTGCAAAGCAAACAGTCAGTGGTAGAGTCACGTTGCTGTTTGCCAATCAGAGTTGAGCTGTTCAAATATCAGGAAATAAGACCCCAAAACATGCCACCTTCTGCTCACCTCACCTCTAGCTCACTTCTAACTCCCAAAAAAGGTGCACCATAGTTTATTTTCCCCACAGATCAACTCACACAACTCAAGGCATTCATTTATAACAGAGACCACTTCAAATGTGTTTAAAAAAGAGTGTACTTGGTCTTTAAAAACTGTAAACTACTTACTGCAGTTTCAACTATCTGTAGAATTTTTGCTACTTATTCAGCACAAACATAACTGAGCATTTTTTTATGTTTTATTATATATGTAGTGGATGCAAATGTATTATTTATTTGTTATTCAGTCTAAATATACAATATTACCTTGCTTGATCTTTATTGTAAATATCAGATTATAGGGCTTAATCAGAAGATTCGAGGATATTTGCTTTATTAATTATACACACTTCGTTTTGATTCAGAAAAGAGTCAGGGTTATAACAGTAAGAAATTATTTTATTACAATTATAACGGCAAGTGAACTAAGCATTTACTGTGAGTGGATGAAGCTAAAGGTGATGTAGGCTATGTGTCAATGAGGCGTTGGTCAGAACTTCCGAATCTCGGAAAGCGGCGTCTCCGGATGAAGAAGAATTTGGACTGCTCTAAACGATGATGTTATCTTCAGAAGCACATCAGACGCAATCTATCTGTATTCTACCTCACCCTTTTCATGACCCTCGTCACGGATCTGGAGGTCAGAGAGGTCGGATGACCTCGGGGCACCCAGGTCCAGTAGATTGACCGCAAGCACCGACTTCTCCAGTCCAGAGTTGTCACCAGGCAGCACAGGTTGGAATCAGCTTGCGTCTCAGGAATAACTCTTAAGGAGTTGAACAATATCAGCTTGTTTCTGCAGGAACTATTTTGCTGTCTCAGCTTCGCAGGTGCAAAAAGGTTTTGACGACGTGTCAAAATCTTTGATGGTTAAAGAGGTTTGGCTACAGATGGCCGGTCTGAAGCGTTCTCTAGAACTGGCAAATTACTAAAAGTAATCTAGTTTTAAGGAATTGATATTATGATTTTCACAGCCAATCAGAGGCTGACAAGTTTGGAGAAGTTTTACCAAGAATCTCAGAAACACACCCTCTTTGAAATGGAGGCTCTGATCTGGGTAAAAAGTTAGCTATGTGTCATGGATTTAACTTAATCGTACTTGTTATTGTGTGGATCAGGTGTGAGAACCTAGTCGTCAAAACATGTTGAACTCATCGCAGGTTCAGTAGATAACATAATATCACATCCATTCAGTGTGCACAGATTAATGAAGCATTTCATTATACTATGATTATGATAAGTAGTAATAAACAAATGTTTATTTAATGATTAACTAGATTATAGGTCATCAAAGAAGTTCATATTGATTTTTGTTAAATCATTCTTGAATTTAGCAACTGATTGGAGCTGGATCTTCTTTCTCCTGGAGGCAGACAGATGACCTTGGGGAAAGAAAGTTATTGTTTATCCTTCAGAGTAGCAGAGTCTGAATCCCAGCTTATGCGAAGCCTGCTCATTTGAGGGGAACACAATAAATGTTGTGTCTCCTTCCTGACCAGGTGTTGAATAGATGGTGAAAGGTCAAACAGTGCCTAAACTGACCATTGCTGGACGCTACATATAAAACAATGTGAGACATAACAAAATATACTGTAATACAATAAGATGTATCATACAATACATTCTGATGCAGTGCAAGAGGATATGATGGCCTACATTGCAACACCTTACAATGTTATCAGATATATAAAAATACAACGCTATGCAATATGATACAATATGTTATAACATGATATGGTAATGTGAAATAATATGAAAATATATAAATGTATACATATATTACATACTTTGAATGAAGTATGTCCTATTTTTGTCTTTTTGTCCAAAATGTGAATTGTTTCAAAATAATGCAGCAAAATTTTCCTCCGCAGCATTTTTCTGAAAGATCACAGAAAAAGATTTAAGTGCATTATGACCTGCCGTCTCGTTTCTCTTGTTTTTTTAGCACTAGTATCAGAAGCACGTTCAACAATATACCCCATCACTTTCATCTTTAAACATCTTGCTGGTATTGTTGGAGCACTTTTCGTGTTTTACCTTCCTCCACTTATTTATTCAGGCTTTTCCTTTGTCACTCATCGGCATCTGCAGTGTGCTGCAAGGGAGCATCAGCAATGTGTTCACTGCTCGCCCCTGTTGTTTATTCACCTCATCTGCCTCAGCTGCCCCTTTACACCTGCAAAGGCGTCAGCGCTGCCAAAGAAAACAGACGTAGGCGTGCAGATTTAGATCTCATTTCACGCAGCCATGGGGTTTTACTGTTCTCACTGCGACGTCTTCTTAATGACATCATTGAATGTAACGCTTTGTTTCTTATGACTATGTTTAAAGCCTTTCTGTGTTGGTAAACACTTGGAGTAGTGGAGGTGTGAGAATGATGAATGAGATGTGTGTAGCAGCAAGGACAGATGGACTGTGGTCTGATGCCGAGGATCATTAAACACAGATGAAGGACAGACACAAGGGTGGCTCGCCTCTGGCCTTCTCTCCATCCTTCCATGCCACTCTCACTCACCTCTTTGTGTCTGGTTGCTTCTCTAACATTTACAAACAAAAAATGTTTTGGTAGAACTTCATTACACTGATGTCTCCTTTCTCTACATGTCTTCTCTCAGCGGTCAAAGTGGACCAAGAAAGGACCATTACCATTACAAAAGATGAACTAGAAGGTGAGAATGCTTTACTTGTATCCCACTGTTCAACCTTTTCACACATTTTACCATGGGTAGTTCTAGAGGGGGGTCGAGGGTGGGCCAGTGCCACTCTAACAGAAAGAACTCCATTCTGTTCTTTTACTCTATTCTCTAATGTGACATGTGGAACCAAAGCATGTGAATACATTTATCTGAAATTAGAAAGAGGTGTTTATGCCAATATTTTCATGTTGTCACTGAGATAACTCATGTAACATGTTTTACAACACATTTTGAAACTAGCTGAAAAGCTGTTGTATCTAACTGTTGTAACTGGATTGCTGTAAATATATTGTTGCAATTAGGGATGGGTACCTTTGACATTTGAATCGATCGGGTACTAATTTCCGGTACCTACGAATCGATACCGGTACTTAACGGTACCAATTTTAGATACATTTGAGTGTTTAATATTTTAATTCTCTTTTATAATTAGATATATATTTTTCTCAATTTATAACCATATTTGATAAATATCACGATAAATAACATACAACTGTTTGTATTTTAACATCGTCCTTGTAGTTTTATAAGCTGATAAACTGAAGCAAACATCTTTACTGTGAACTAAATTTACTGTGTATCTTCATTCCTTTTGCCGTCCTTTTTCAATTTATTTTTCCTACTGGGAAATAGAATTTCCGAGGAGAAAGCGAACGCACCATTAGACGATAACAATGGTGGCATAGGAAGCTAACATATCAAGCTACCTTATCTTAAACAGTTTATTTAACTGATGGAGCAGATTAAAACGATAATGCCTCACACTTAAATCGTTGTCACTGGTTTCATCTTCACCCAATCACCCGTCGCATTTAGTAAAGTGAAGCCAAACTTTAGAGCGCGTTCTTGTTCTTCTGGTCGGAATATCAGAGTTCCGAGGAGAAAGCAGACAGATGACTTGATGCAATTTGCTGGGTTCCTTATATAGGACACATTATTTCTGATTGGCTTAATGAACTGTGAATTGGAATGTTTATTATGTGAAGTGCCTTGAGACGACTCTTGTCGTGATTTGGCGCTATATAAATAAACTTGAATTGAACTTGAATTGAATTGAAAGCGAAGCACCATTAGTGAAACGGAAGCTAACAAATCAAGCTAACGTTATCTTACGTTTTACCTACCGGAGAAGATTAAGATGAGGATGTCTCACTTAGATCGTTGTCATCATCACCCACATTTAGTGAAGTGGACCCAAGCTTTAGCCTGCTTTCTTTCTACCCATGCTGCTCTGTTTACAACTCGCTCGCAGCGACCGATGACTTAACACTCTTGCTCATGCGCAGCTGTCTAGGCAAGTTCTCGTTGTGAAGGACGGGTACCGAAACAAGGCACCGTTTCAAATGAAGTGAATCGGTGCTCGGTCGGTACTATGGAATTCGGTCGGTACCTTAAAAAGTACCGAATTCGGTACCCATCCCTAGCAATTACTGAAATTTAAAATGCTTAAAGGTGCAAGAATAAAGTAGGAATGACATTTTGTAGTCAAATTTGGATACTGCAGTCACTCTCTCACTACTGTTCTGTGAATGTGATGGATGTTTTATATATATATATATTTTTTTTTTTTTCATTTATTGGCATCAAAATAAAAATACAGAACTAAATTGCGACAAGCCAAAATGAAAAAGGGGACAGAAAAAAGAAAAACTTATGTTATCTGCCCCTTTTAACTAAAATAACATTAATACAAATGAAACAATCATATGATTCTTAAAAAATTTGAACAATATAGTTTCTGGACTGTTTGGCCGACACAATCTCAACCAATGAATTGAATAAAAAGAAAGAAAACAAGTTACACAGAAAGAAGCATAAAGTTATAGACCTATATACATACATATATACACATATGCATACATAGACTTTTTTTTTCATCCCCCCAACCCCCTCCACTCACGCATTTAGGTAACAGATCTATATAAGTTAATCATTTCATTTTTTATCTCTTCTTTGAAAAATATCTCGTTCCGTTCAGTTATGGACCAACACCAGAAGATTCTAGATGACAAGCAAAGATGAGTCATGTACAATAAGTTGATAAATAGATGCATACATTGTTATACCTGGTGTTAGAATTCTTGGGTGTTTTATGGTAGTGAGCACTTAATACACTTATTATGATAGTGTGCCTCCGGCATTAGAGGAGTTTGCCGTCTTGCTGTTATAGTTGTGAACGGCTCATTAGAGGAAGTAAAATGCCACCATTGACTCATTTTTCATTTCACACATACATTTCACTGATATCGAGTTGTTTTTAGTTTAAAAAGTAGCTTGCGATGTTTTTAGAGCCGACTATTTGTATGGAGGTACATTTGTTGCAATAGCATTTGTGTTTTGTCCCTGGGAACTTGAAAGCATGGATATTTGCTTCTACTTCACTGTTAGCATTAGCTCAACATTAGCCTCTAGCCTGCTTCGCCCGATATTAGAGTAAAACAAAAGATGCCGTGGCTTCTTAGGGGTACAAGAAGTAACTTCTGGGTTGCTCCTGTTTATGGACTTCAGTTCTTTAAACAGCTCTGGAGCTTTTTACCTGAGGGTGCAGAATTACAAATGCAAGCGCTATAGCGTCTTGGTGCATACTTGGTGACAGAATCGGTTAAAAGTGAATGCGTCCCTCGTTAGATTTTTTGAACGGAGAAAGACTAACAATCCCCCAGCCAGCTGAAAAGGAAATTTGTTTCAATGTAACGTTCCGTCCATCGTGAGTGAGATGTTTTGTGATCATTTTTAAAATAAAACGCTTACATATTGCGCCTTTAAAAGCCCATTTGTACTGTTTTCTTATATACCTACTTCTCTAACAGAGCAGCTGGTCCCAAACTGGCCTCCTTCTAATGTCAGTCTAGAACATTCCTTGCATTTTACTGAAACACAGGATTCCTTCTTCTTCTCGTCGAGTTTGAGTTGCTGCAGGCTTGTGACTTTAATGCGTCTTCATAACATGTTTAACAATGAGCTGCAGTAATTGTATAGCTAAAGCTACGGGCAGTAGCTCCATTTGCAGCAATGAAAAAAAAAATAAAGAAAAGTCCCCGGTGGTGTCCTGGTGAAGGCACATAATGGCCTCAGGTAAAGTAAATGACTATGAGGAGAGCTGATAACCTTGACAATGTAACTCACAATAAGATAGGTGCAGGCTGAAGGAGGAGGAGGATGGCGTGTCCGAGGGAGTCATCAGAAAATAAATGTAGCCTGGAGAGTGCAATCTATTTTTTTTTTTTACTTATTCCACTATGGTGGTACAAATTAGAAGTAGGTAGACATTTGATTTTTGTATTGTTATCTTTAATAACAAACAATATCTTTAGGAGCAAGGCTCCTAACTGGAGCAAACAGAAGAGCACACATCACTCCTATTCTGATGTCTCTGCACTGGTTACCCGTTAACTTTAGAGTTCATTTTAGAATCCTGATTATAACTTTCAGGGATCTACATGGTCAGGCTCCTCCCTATATTACTGAACTGTTAAAGCCTTATGCTCCAACCCCAGCCCTCATGTCCACCCACCAGAACCTTCTAGAAGTTCCAAAGACCAGATACAAAAGTCGAGGTGATCGCTCCTTCCAGACTGTTGCACCCTGACTTTGGAACGATCTTCCTTTATCCTTACGCAGCATTGACAGTCTGGACACTTTTAAAAACAGCTGAAGACCCTTTTATTTAAAGCTGCTTTTACCTAAACATTTTATTTTTCTTCTTTTTAACTCAAATTGTTAATCTTTCATCTGTTTATGAAATTTTATAATTTTATAACAATTTTTCTGATGTTAATCTATTTCTGTTTTGAGATCATTGTGATTTTATGACTTTGTTTTATTTTGTTTTGATCTATGTGAAGCACTTTGTGCTTCTATGTCTGTGATAAGTGCTATATAAATAAAATGTACTTACGTATGGCTTAGATTGATCTGTAAGATTAAAAGTGACATGTAGAGCACATGATTGCTTTTTACCTGAGTGGGTAGTAGTGGAAGCTTATTATAACAAGATTTCTTTGTGCACATGGAAAAATATTTCTCTTGAGCACTTTGGAAACACAGATTTTTGCTTTTTTACTTTCAGACATTATAATGTAACATCTTTACATAAACATGCCATCACGCCCCTGTGTTCCATTGGCCTGTTTGTGTGCTGAATAGCTAGCTACACCTGTGGGTGCAGGATAAAGCCTGTTTGAAGAGGTTTCAGCAGCTCATTCCTGAGAACACTACTTGAGATCACCCGCGGAGCTACTGCCTATTTCCCATTTTGGTGGGGTCTTTTACATGATCCAAACTCAAAATTTTGTTTTCAGTCTCCATTTTATGTTCTATTCCCACAAACTGGGCTGTAACAAAAATGGGGGCTCATCCAGGATCTGCACCTCATCCAAAAACAATTCATTCCAATTGAGATGCAATTTGCCATTTCATGGGTTAGTCTTTTTAGTCTGGGCTTTGGTTGCCCTAACATTAGACATTAAAGGAGACATAACATGCTTTTAAGTTATTCCTTTTTACATCTAAATCCTTCAGTTGGGGTCTAAATACAGTGGAACTGCAGTTCTTTGGTCTGATTTCCTCATTATTGTTGCTCTACAGACCCTCATCTACCCCTGTTCTGAGGAGAGTCTTGAGAACGAGCCGTTTTTGGGTACTGTCTCTTTAAACTGGAGGAGGAGCTGTAAACTCCGCCCCCCCTCCATAGTGCAGACCTGTACTCTCCTCCCCCAGTCGGACTTTGTAGTTTTATAGAGAAATCATTATTTAGCATAGCAGATTTAGCATAGCATATTAGCATTTTTAAAACATATGGGGAGGGTAGTTCATCAAGCTGTTTCAAGGCTGCTAACTCTCTCATGCATTTGTCTGTAGTCACTCACACACACCCGTCACGGCCGACGGAGGGACAAGCTAGCAGGCACGTGCGCGCGCGCGCACACACACACACACAAGGAATGCTGCTTGCTTATTTAATTCTATAAAAAATGTTTTAAAAAATGATACAGCTCATTAAAACACCATTAAAAGAATACATTTTATTAAGATCTCTATCTATATATATACATACATATAATTATAAATAATTTTATAAGTAGTCTTATTTAATATTGGGTGTCTTAATGGCTGAAAATGGATAAAAAGCAGTTACATTTTAATTTAAAGATTTGAGATTCGAGTCAAAAATAAAGAACATTCCTCCAAATGTTCTTTAATGTGATCATTACTGTATAATTCTAATGCTTACAACTTTGTTTTTATTGTCTGCAATGCGTAGCCTATATCTTTATTAAATGTGTTTAGCTGTAAAGTGGTAATTCTCTCTAATGTGTACAGAGAGGTGGACATCAGTGCTGCAGTGAAATTCCCAAGATCAGTCTGCTTTGCTAACAAATATAGTTAAATCTTACCTGCATTCTAAATAAATACCGTTAGGTGAAAACATCAGTAGGCATTGAGTTATTGATACAATCCCTAACAGCCAGAATGGAAGAAGAGCATGCTGGGTCATCCTGGACCTGAGCCTGTTCTGTGTATTTACCTACAGGATGCAATAAATGTCTACAAGGCTGAGTTTGGACCATTACATCTAAAAGAAAACATACAATCAGTGATTTTTTTAAATTGTTTACATTAATATACAAATTTTCTAAGTATTAACCTCACAGCAAATAAGTAGAACAATATAATAAACAGGCTTTAGTAGTTAAACAGGCGTTGTGCACACAGGTGCTTTGTGTCTCGGTGCTGGTGGTGTCTAGGTCTCAGAGTTCCTGTCCTCCTGCCGTCTTCTGTTGTCCTCAGGATACGGATTGATGTTTCCTGATGATGAGGGAGGGGCAGTATGTGGGCTTCAAACTGGTCCTGGATAACAGTGGGAGACCTCCGTTGTCTGAATACTGAGATCAGAGGGTTGGTGAGATGCAGATCTTCTCTACCTCATCTAGAAATGGAGTTGGTTCAGGGAAAACTTTTCCAAAGACCAGTTCCATGATGTCATCGTCATATTCTGCAATGATAGACAATAACTTTAATGACATATTTTGTTTACAAGCAGCTTTAGGAAAGTTGTTTCTTTAGCTTGCATGTTTATAGTCACGTTTGTGTTTGTTCACAAGTTCACTTTGCTGCAGTGACTTCATATTCTTACTAATGTAATAAAATAGTGACACTAAAATTATACAAATGATTCCTTATGAAAGGAAGCTCATTAGAGAGCAGTGCAGACAGACTTACTACTCTATTAAATCCACTGTGTTGACGCACTTTAATGACTTTGTCACGCTGCATTTTAGCTGATATGGGACTTTATTTACTGGATGCTAAGATTACATCACACTCACGTAGAATAACACACAGGCTCTCTGCTGTTACAATCAGTGGGAGGTTATCATCTGGTGTAAAAGAAGGCGTTGATCAGAAATCACGTTTTATTCCACGAAAATCAGCCAAATCCACATTAATCTGGGTGCTAACTTTACTAGCATACTGTGCTAGCGATAGCAAGCCGGATGCTAACGCTTTAGTGCTGCTAATGCCCGTAAATCTAAAGTAAAGTTTGTCGACATTTTAGAGTGATACGAAGCTTACCGCTCTGCTGCTGTGTCCCGGTGCTGCCACATTCAGATAAAAATGACTCCTTTTAGATAGATGAAGCCCTCAGTACTTACTAGCCTGAAGACACGAACGAACGAACCACGCGCGCGTGCGCACACACACACACACACACACACACACACACACACAAACAAACACACACACACACACTACTTTTTCTTCTGTGTTTTTTTAGCAGTAGTGTCATCAGCTCCTGGGTTTAAATACTGCCACACCACCCTTCCTTAAAACGAGGAACAGTTTTGAGCTGTGTGTGGCTAAAATAACCAGACATTCTGCATTTTTCCAATAGGACTACAAAAAATCTTAGCGAGAAGAAAAAATGGCGGATTGGCTGTGTGTTTAGCCGAGGGCCATTACCATATTTGGTAGTTATCCTCACTAAATTAATTACTGATGTAATAGATAATGTAAAAACTGAACGGGTGGACAAATATGCCCAAAACTTAATTATTAAATATCTAAATAGCAACTCCAGTGAATAATATAAGCCTTTTTGCTCACTTAGACACTTAAAATGTGAAACACACTGTGTTAATGGATAAAAAAGTGGGTTTTTCATGTTATGTCTCCTTTAATAAATTCAAGCCAATGTTAAGGAAATTTGGAAATTTACAGCCAAAGGAACAAATCAACCATCCAACCCTGGTCTTAAATGGTCTTAGTTTGGCTCTGTTCAAATTAGCATTGTTAACAAAATAACCCAAATGGGAATTTTAATTCAGCATGCTTTAAAGTCTCTTCTGAGTATTTCTCTTATCCGATGGCACCATCTAGTGGCTGACAAGCATATCACATAAAAACTCTGTCGCTCTGTTTTTTCAGATGGAGACTTCACGTTTCTTGTTTATAAATGTGCTTCTGTAGCCGACAAACAGAGCTGTACTATAAGTACTATTCTCATGTCATGCTGTTTTCATATATTAATATTTTAAAGACTTTCTTGTCCGTGAAAATTCATCAACTCTGTATCAGCCGAGCTATTCCTTAAAACTGAAGCATCTAAGCGGTAGTCTAACGCTATTGGTTAGTTCTGGTCGGCGCTCAGTTTCCTATTGCACAGAGCTCTGCGGGGCACGGGGCGTGCTTAGCTAAATTTAAAAAAAAGACGTATTGCTTACATTATAGCACAGTACATGATAAGATAATCACTTTTACGGATTTCTGAAAAACCATAGATAATTTCTGAAAGTAGAAAACTCCAGAAAGCTACTTTAAGTACTGTTTGACTCACCAAATAAATAGATAACTCCAGTCAAAATACAACTACAATACGGTCAAATATTTTCGGTGTCCAAATTCAGGGGCTGTATCTTTCAAGGACGTGGTCTACATGGTCAACATAGGCCGGGTCCTTCATCTACCAGGTTGACTGAAAGCAAGTGGCTGTGAATTTGGACACTCTAGCCATAGACATGAATACGTAGATGCGCCATTGGGCGCTGCTTGGCGTAACAGCGTTGCCACTATTTTGGGTGGATTCCTCACTCTCAAATCCCAACTAAAGTCATTGCAGGCTGGGCAACTATGCCCATTTTTGTGCAGCCTACCGTTAAAACAACCTGCACACTACAGTATTGAAAACCGATCACATGGGATTACTATTGACTTTTCTAGCCTACCTGTTGGGATTTTTGTTTATTTTTTATTTTTTTTATTGTGACATAACATATGTCTGAATTTGTGAAAAAGCATTTTAAAATGTGTTTTTTAATTGGTTAAACACCTTCCTCACTAGGAATAAACGCATTGGGCCTGCTGCTTTGCCAGCTCCAGTAGGTGGCGCCAGTCCGTGTTTCGTCCATGTATGTCGATGATATGATGTCTGTGGGTCTAGCTTTCAGGTTTATACCCGCCTCCACCTCTGCGAGTCACTTAGCTGCCGTGACAACCCTGATCCAAAACTAGACAATGGAGCATGAAATTTTGCTGAACTTTTGAACTACTCTTAATCCTGGTGGAGTTACAGCAGCTTTACTTAAAATGGAGAGCTCTGTTTAAATTACTTCAAATTTTAAATGTATTTAAAATGGCTCTTAATGTTTTAGAGAGAACATTTCAACATAGTTTGACAAAAAGACCTCACAGTTTGCGTTTATCCCATTGATGTATTAGAATGAGCACTCATAGGCAAACTATGGATTGAGTACCACTCATGTTTGCTAATTCATCAGTCATCAATCTCAAGGTTACTAGATGCAAATCAAACATGCACAATAAAAATTATGTTCACACCGAAGAGTGTGTTTGCATGTTTAACAGACCCGAAGGCTCCACTAGGGCCCATACTTACCAGATCATAATTATATGTTAATTAAACACAGCTGGAGCTGAAATGGCAAAGAATTAATAATAAAATGGATGCTAAGAGACATGAGTCTTGTCTAAAACACCCACAGTGGTCCATCATGTCATCAGAAAAAGATAAAATGCATTAAATGCTATTAAACCTCATTATGTGGGATGTCCAAAAAGGAAAATGAGCCTTGATAACAGAGTAGACATTGAGCTTTTTTTTTTTTGTCAGATCATTTCTCTGTTTTCCTGAAGACTCACTGTCCATGTCATAAAAATCTTTCTTTACATCTAGCAAATTTGCAAATTTAGAGGACTGTCCTTTAACTAATGTAGCTAGTTGTTGTAGTAAATGAATTTCCACTCACTGGTTATCGTGACTAATAGAGGAAAAGCCTGGCTTAATGTGAGCTTTAGAAACAAAACAAAGAAAAGCTGCACAGTTGGTAGTCAAGGGTCTTCTCAATTGGTTTAAAAGAAGCCCTTATAAAAACTAAAGTTCAAAAACTTGTATGCCTATGGGAACAAAACAAATCCTGCCATGGGACTTCTAGGACAACCAACTTGTTGGGGCAAACTCTGACAGGAAGAGGTCTGGCAGACCCAAAGCCACAACTGCATCAGAGGACAAGTTTCTGAGAGTTAACAACTTGCACGTGATAGGCGGCTCACAGGACAACAGCTTCAAGCACAGCTTAATAGTGGTCGCAGTAAGCAAGTCTCAGTTTCAACTGTGAAGAGAAGACTTCCAGCTGCAGGTTTGACAGGACGAGTTGCAGCAAGAAAGCCACCGCTAACACATCAGAATAAGAGAAAGAGGCTTGCCTGGGCCATGAAACACCACCATTGGACTACTGAAGACTGGACTATGGGCTGATAAATCCAAATTTGAAATCTTTGGTTCATCACGCAGGATCTTTGTACGCCATAGAGTAGGTGAAAGGATGGTTCCACAGTGTGTGGCATCAACTGTCAAACATGGAGGAGGAAGTGTGATGGCCTGGGGCTGTTTTGCTGGATCCAAGGTCGGTGACTTGTACAAAGTAAGAGGCACCCTGAACCAAAACTGCTACCTCAGCATTCTCCAGCGCCCTCTGGTATGCGCCTAATTGGTCAGGGGTTCATCCTACAGCAAGATAATGACCCAAAACATAAGTTCAATGCCAGAACTACCTTGGGAAAAAGAACAAGATGGTAAACTTGTAGGCATGAAGTGGCCAGCACAGTCTCCAGACTTAAACCCCATCAAGCTGGTTTGGGAAGAACTGGACAGAAGAGTGAAAGCAAAGCAACCTACAAGTGCCACACATTCATGGGAACTTCTGCAACAGATGTGGGAAGAACTTTCTGAAGAATATTTGATTTCTATTGTAGGAAGAATGCCACGAGTGTGTTCAGCTGTTATATCTGCCAAAGGTGGCTACTTAGATGAGTCAAAAGTTTAGAATACATTTTGGTCTATAAATTGATTCCACAATTTCTTTTTGTTTTAAACTCCAATTGCTTATTTGTACTATGCTTTCATTTCAGAGTGCGATGTGACATTAAACTGCATGATTTCCAATGAAAAAATGGAACAATTGGGGTGTTCTAAAACTTTTGACCTAATTATTGGTAGAGCCGTGTTGCTGTCAGCCAGAGATGTTCGAATATAAGTAAACTTTATCTTTAAAGATTAGGTGGGGGTTTTCATGATAAACAAAACAATAAATGACAGAAATAAAGAACCCACGACAGCTTTTAATGGATTACAGATCTTCTCATGGCTGTCACTTCACAGGTCACACAAGATGCGCTGCAGTCCAGAAATGCTCCCGAGACCAAATGTTAGTATTCAATCCAGAGTTCTTGCAGATAATTTGCACCCAATCCCACGCTGAAATGTCTGCAGGAGACAATATGGTGGCAGACGAAGCAGCAAATGTTTTCCTGCCTGAGATTGAAAATGTGAGCACTGATAGCTGCTGTTGTTTCGTCCTCTTATCTGCTGACACCAGTGTCGTTTTCATCTAGCTCCTCTTGTCAAAATGTTCAGAGACATGTGGTAAATATATCAAAAGTATTTATCTAGAATCCCCAAACATCATTGTCAAACTGCTGTAAACAATATTCATCAATGTCCTCGTCACTCCTCTTGTAAAGCATCTCTTTTGTCCTTCAGAGAAACAGACTTCTTTGTAGTTTACATGTTGCAACAAGTTTTTAACCAACCAAAAATAAAATATAACATTTAAAAAATTCTATTCTATGCGGTTTGTTGCTAAAGTCATTAAAGACAGAATTTTTTGTGCTCTTTCTATACTTTTTTAGGAAATTGTTTTATAGATATGGGCCTATAATGGAAACACAAACCTAATATTATTAATATTATTACATTGGAACCCTGTTTGCTTTGCATAAATGATGTAAAGAAGAAACATAAATTACTAAATTATACCTTTAGTAGTTAACAGCTTCTTTTACTGTTTTGTTTCATTTTATTTTATTTTTCTTTGTCAATGTCAATGGAGACATTAAGTGCATATTAAACATGCACTGAGTCTTGCTGATTCTAATATTCATTGTGCACATGCACGTACACACACACACACACACACACACGCACACGCACGCACACACACACACATTCACAAGCTTGCTGGGTCTACCAGATAAGCTATTTTTTAATCACAGCCCCTTATTTCAGGTGAAGTTCTTCTCTGATCCACTCTGCAGTTCTGATAATCCTTTAGGGACACAAGCAAAAACAAGCAAAAGCAAAACGACATAAAAGAACTTTTTTTTTCTTTTTGGTAAATCTGACGACCTGCACACTGCTGCTAACCACTAATACATTCTCTCTCTCCTGATAATAACTTCTTGCTTTCATTGACTTTTGATGTGCTAATACTAGTTTATCCGTTTAATTATAGATCCACTAGGATAAATACAATAAAGTTTATCTTTCACCAAATACAATATTTACTGGGACATCACAATATGGCTATAGACACATTGCTTGTCGTGTGTGTGTGTGTGTGTGTGTGTGTGTGTGTGTGTGTGTGTGTGTGTGTGTGTGCGTGCGTGCGTGCGTGCGTGCGTGCGTGCGTGCGTGCGTGCGTGTGTGTGACTGCCTGCTCTGTCTTCTCGATCCCCAGTGAGTCGTGGAGGATGGCTGCTTATACTGAGCCAGGATTCTCTGGAGGTTTCTTCCTGTTAAAAGGGAGTTTTCCTCTCCACTGTCGCTTTATGCTTGCTTAGTATGAGGATTGCTGTATAGTCACTGACACTTGTCAGTGACTTGATGCAATTTGCTGGGTTCATTATATAGGAAACATTATTTCTGATTGGCTTAATGAACTGTGAATTGGAATGTTTATTATGTGAAGTGCCTTGAGACGACTCTTGTCGTGATTTGGCGCTATATAAATAAACTTGAATTGAATTGAATTGAATTGAATTGTCCTGCAACTGCAGAGTCAGTGAGCTGATTTGGGCTGTGTGATGTTACAGAGTTCTTGGCATCAAAAGAATGGAGGTTAAATTGGGGCAGGAAGGTTCTGAGTCCCCCCCCCCCCCCCCCCCCCTCGTGAGCTTGTATCAGATCCAGCAGTCACACCATGAACAGTGTAATGAAAAGACAAGTATCTCAGCCAGCATGATTTTAGATTTCATTCTCATTTACCTTGTTTTCTCATTGTCTTCATCGTCATCCTCCTCTTCTCGTGTTTCTCCAGGTCAGGTCAAGGCGCCTTTTCCTCCCACAAGCGTCCGCGCCTGCGAGGTGAGCGACAGCTACGTGGTGTTGAGCTGGACTGAGCCTGAACCCAGAGGCAGGGAGCCGTTGACCTTTTATGTGGAGCAGGTCGGTCTTCACGCCTACACACTCACCGCTAGACGTACTTTACAGCTCTGAAAACAATGAGTTATTTCAATTAGCATCAAATCTTTCGACAAGCCGCAACCTATTTCATGCAGTTGGGTTCATAGCTGAAAATCACGTCACTGACGAGCAATTTTAATTATGATCAAACAGTAAAAATCTGCTGTAAAGTGATTTAAAGCCACCTATTATTGACTCATGATCAAGGAGACAGCAGATATTAAACTATAAGGCAGCTTGGGGTGTCTAATGTAGCACACCAAAAACGTCAGTCGTGTCTGACCTGCTTTTCTATTTAAATTAGTCACGTTGAAAAGGCGAGGAAGAAACTGCTAGTTCTGAGGAGGTGGCCTAACACATTAAATGACAAAATGCACCTACTGATGTTTTCATGTCCCAACCCAGTTCAGTGTAAGCAATATATAAATGCAGGTCACGGTAATGCGGTACTGTAGGTTTCAGTAAAAAATGTTCAATTCAAAGGCGTTAAGGAGACGGTTGTTTGAAAAAAGTGTAATTTTTCTGCTATGTTAAAAGGCATCAAGTGTCAAGACAAAGGATTTTAGCCAAAAGGGCTAAAAGTGTCAGGCATCAGGAAACAGGTAACATACAAAAAGGCACCAGGGATCAGGAGAATAACTGTCAGATGGATTGGGAGTCAAAAAGTTAAGGACAAAAACATCATCAGGTCTCAGGAAAGATGTTAGGTTGTGAGACATCAGTTATCAAGGAGTTTGGTTAAAAAAAGTGTTCAGACTATTTTCATGTTCAGCCTGCATGAAAACCTCAGAGTGATTGATTATAATCAGAAATACTAATAAAAATGATTTTCAGTCAAGTGCCACTTCAATGGCAAAATAATGGCTATACATGTCTACAGATCTATTACACTCATTTATGCAGTTTATCAACAAACCAAAGTTGATTTAGGTGTGACTCGCTCTTTAAGCCTGACTTTTTTGTTGTTTTTTTTTTCTGATCCCTGATGATTTTTTATTTAAATTTTGAAAACTGAAGCCATTTTGTCGAATGTCTGATTATGTTTTCTTCTGACCTGATGATGTCCCAAAATACACTGTACACTGTAGTGAAAAATAGTTATTTTATACGTCTGTGTTCATGGTTTAACACAATTTGATAATCTGCATAAATTTGTTTGTTTTTACCTTAAAATTTAAATTTAATTAAATTTAAATTAAATTCTTGGGTTGTAAAAAATATAAAGGTAACATTTCAAATTTTAAAGATTCAAATCTGCAAGTCGGTAACACTATTTACTAAGAAAGACAATAAGAGGAAGCGCGGTTTAAAAGCTTAGGACTAAATTATAAACACTGGCTTTGTGAGGTTTAGGCATATTGCAATTTTTTACTGGCTTAAATTTAAAATAATTCAAAAATGCACTAGAAAAACATCTTAAAGGATGTCAAGCATGGGATTTAAACTTTTAAATGGTGTGGAAGTATGTCGCAAGTTTGAGTCTGACCTGTTCTTTCCAACAATGAAGGGTTCAAGCTCTCCAATATTAACCCTGATGCTCAAGCACTCCTCAATAATAAGAAAACTGCCACAGGAAATAGATTTTTAGTGAGGCGTTATACATTACTGAGGTAATAAAACTGTCAAATTGGTCAAAGGCACCTGGAATTACTGAAGGCTGCTGCCTTACTTCCGTTTGTATAATGATGAGAACATTCAAATATCCTTTTTGCCCTCAAACAAGCATTTTATAATCACCGGTCCCTTTGGCGTGCTCCGTTCAATTGTTGGGACTGGGACCTGGAAATGAAGGAAGACTTAGAAAAAACCAATGGTGAATGCAGCAAATAGAAAAACAAGAAAGTAAATTTACTCAGAAGTGTAACATCTTTTCAAGTTCACAAACATTAAAGGTGCAATGTGTAAGGCAGTGAAATAATCCCAAAACTGTCTAATGTCTCAATCATGTTGGAAAGACATTTGTACTCAAACATATTGCATTCTCAGCCTGCTGCATGGGTTGTTAGATTTTCTCCTTTCAAAATAAAGGAAAGACGGATGTAGCTACTGAGAGTGGGGCTGCTGTGTCTCCTGCAAGCTAAGTCTTCAGCACAAGCATATGTAATTTGATACCGGCAGGCAAAAAGCTCCAGAGTTGTTTGAAGAAGCTCATAAACAGGAGTGACCTAAAAGTTATTTTTTGTATCCCGGAAAAGCCACGGCATCTTTTTGTTTTACTCCATAATTGAGTGAAGCAGGCTAGGGGCTAACATGAAGCTAACAACGCTGACAGTAAATTAGAAGCAAGCAATCAGCTCTAAAAATATCTCAAGCTACTTTTTAACTCGATATTACTATGAAATGTGTGTGAATGAATAATGAGTCGATCGTGGTGTTTTACTTCCTTTAATTAGAGCTATATATAGCAAGCTAACATCAAAACTACACTTCCTCTAATGCCGGAGGCAAATTACTGTAATAAGTGTAGTAAGTGCTCCCTTCCACAAAAGATCCAAGAGTGCTAGCACCAGCTACGACTATGTAAAAATCTACTTATCAACTCACTGTGAATGACTAGTCTTTTCTTCTTCTAGTGCTGATCCGTGACTGTCAACAGTTACGAAACTTGCGGAACAGGACTGAGAGAGTGATTGCAGTAACCATATTTGACCACAGGGTGTCACTATTACTCCATTTTTACACACTGCACCTTTAAAAGGATTTCTGTAGTGTAATTTTGTTTTTTATCAGTTAACTGATGAATAAGTCAACTTTAATCATGAGACTTTGCTGTGAGAATGTCTTCAGACTTTAGAGCCTTGTGTTTACTGACACTTTCCTGGGATCAGTCCTTGGCCGACAGAAACAGCTGGGGACTGGCCAGTTTGGACACGCTGGTGAACTCTCCCAGATTCCCAGTGTTTGATCTGGTCAAGGAGAAACAGTACCGCTTCAGAGTGCGCTCCATCAACAAGTACGGCGTCAGTGACCTCTCGGAGCCAAGCGAACCCATCGGCCTTGGAAAGCCACAAGGTAACGCAAAATGCATTATGGGTTGGAAACCATTTATTACTCTGCCTTTTGCAAAGGTCAGGTACCTTATTAAGAACAAGTCGCTCGATCAGCATTTACCTGCTGTGCAAAGCTGCACCTGCGGTGCACGTACCACAGACCTTCTGGTTTTTATCCATAAGTCATTCTGGTTTTTTAAATGACTCCAGACAAGCAGCTTGAAGAAAATAGAGCACAGACCCTAAATCCGTTTTGTTGTGGAAAGTTTTCTAAACTAAAAAGTTTTGAAAAATAAAGTTTTTTTTTCATTTAAATAAAACACAATCCCTGACTATGAAATAAGTGTTTGTCAATGTCCTTGTGTGCTCATTACTTTACCAAAATGTGTCCAAACTCTGACAGGACACCAACTGACATGGGCTTCCTGTTATTCTGAGACAAAATGTCAATTCTTTCTGAATTTGTCCATCCAGCTTGTCAACACTCCTAACCTGTCACATACTGGAGCTCTTGGTATATCTATAATGTTTTTGATAGACAGTGTATTCTACTGCTGGTGACCCAGAAGGCACTGCTGCTCAAAATGTGCTCTCTTTGTTTTGGTTTTTTACATCTAACTTGAATATTCTCATGTAACATTGGCACTAAAGTGAAAATGCTATGAAGAATTTTGTGGAATTTTGTAGGAAAAAAGTAAAATAAACAAAATGTAAAAATAAAAAGAATAAACCAGACTTTTACCCAGGTTTCTATTTTGATTTCTATTTTCTCTTGGAAGTTACAAATATAATATAATGGATTATTGTTAAATTTACTTGGTCAAATTCTCCTTTGCAAGTGTGCTCCAGTTTTGTTATTTCTTTCAAATACATGTGGCGTTTTTAAGTCAGCGCAAACTCAAAATGCAGGATGAGGGTAAAACACATTGGTGGTGTATGACCTGCATCAAAAACACACATTCATTATTATCCATGTCACACATTCATTGATATTTTTTCTATATGTTTTCTCCAAGCATCAGCTCTCCTACACATAAAAAAACACATTGTTTCACGTACTGATTTCCTGTTTGGACATCCAAGCTTCTATAGTATTTTGGCCAATTTCCAGTACTCGCACTTCCACCCTTGTGCCCTTTGCAAAAGTTGACCGTGCCCCCTTTGCCCCCTTGATCCGCACTTCACCCAAGTCTGCATCGATGCAGACTTCGGGTACGAGTATTTACCCACAATTCATTGCTGCGTGGGAGTTTTGAGAAGAAAACGGAGCAATATCCTTAGTCAAAAATACGTATTTTCAACTAAAATAAGTTAATTTTAGGATAATATTTATCCATTCTCTGAAAGTTTTAGACTAAGATTTAATGTGTACGGCAATGAATGTAAATTTTGTCAAATAATTGCTTGTTTGTTGTTTGTTAATAAAGTTTTTTTTAAGTAGCACAGACAGCGACCAGCATCCCAGCATGCATCGTGGTCGATGACACAATATTCCCTGTCTCGGTTATTTTAGAATGTAAACTCTGCATAATTTAGATGTTTTAAAAGCTGAAAAATTCTGCAAAAAAAGTTTGCACTGCAAAATTTTATTCCTGATTTTAATAAAAGCTTTAATAATGGAAAACTTCGGTAAAGTGATCATATTACAACGTCTAATACGCCCTTCAGAATGACGCTCTTTGATTTTATTTTGGCGAACCACACCTCAGCAATCCTAACATGTTTTGTCTGATAAGGAGAAACAAATACTGTGTGTTTCCAGACTGAATTTGTGATTTTAATACTGATAAAAAATAATTATGATTAACAAACTGATGACCCCAATTTTAGTCTTGACATTTTTCCACCTCAGCTGTGCCGAATCCTCCTCCCTCTGTCCTGGCCATCAGAGACACAGACACCTCAGTGCTGCTGCTGTGGCAAGAACCCAAGGACAAAGACGGCATCCTGGGGTACTACCTGTACTACAGCGAGGTTGGCAAGCAAGACTGGAAAACTGTAAACAACAAGCCTGTCACCAAAAGCAGGTACTCAAATGTAATGTCCTCGTGTCTAATTTGGGCGATGGTTAAATACATTTCTAAAAAAAACACTCCTTATGACCGTTGTGAGTGTGATGTGAACATCGCTTCTCCTCAGGTTTACGGTCCACGGCCTGAAGACTTGGACTGAATACGTGTTCAGGGTGAAATCTGTGAGCCGAGCAGGAAACAGCAGATATTCAGATGAGTCGCAACCCATCGCAGTCAAATCAGCGATTAGTAAGTTCAAGCAGGGAGTCGAGCTCTGGGCGGTGAGGAACGAATGCAAAACGTTGAGCTGGTTTATTATGCTTAAAGAATACAAAAGCTCACACAAGTAAACACTAGAAATGTCCATAAATCCATAATCTTTTCAACAAATAACTTAGCAAACAGGTTGAACTGACCCTTCTTATATCTTCTGGCTCCTGTCAGCCTTCAGCTCGGGACCAAGACGGCTCAGTCAATCTGACATTTCCTGGAATTTAATTATGCTAAATCCTTCAGATTTCTTCACTCAGGACTAATTCAGTTTGATGTTTTAGGGGCCATGATGGTGTTTCGTTTTCTTTTCTGTTTGTCCAGATGTTCCATCCTGTCCCTCCGCCATCGCTCTGCTGTTGTGTACTGGATCAGATATGGTCCTGGGCTGGAAGGCTCCTTCATCTAATGGAGGGAATCCAGTACTTGGCTACTACCTGGACCAAAGGGAGAAGGGGGAGGAATTATGGAGAGAGGTCAATGTTAAATCCACCAAGGAGAGGAAGTATAAGGTTTGTAATGCTTCAATTCTTTAAAGAGCAAGTTCACAGAGAAACAATTTTTTATTTGGTACTTTTTAAAATATGATTGGTCACGTGAAAATAGTCTTCTACCCATACGTACTGCATTAGCTGCTGATAGGAAATAGATGGAGAAACACTCCCTTTAGAAAAGCCAGTCAGATCTACGTCACATTGAAGATCATGGTTTCACCCATCTTGGTTCCCGACGGGGAAGGCTGTTGTTTGTTTGGCGTCCAGGAGAGAGTAGAGCACGTCTCGGCTAGTTGAAGCTAACCGTTAGCATTAGCTACTCCACAACACAGTAGAACTCCTTCAGCCTTGTGATATTTGTGGAAATCAAACATCAACGTTGCAAAGTAAACCGAGTCATTGGTAGAGTCATGTTGCTGTCAGCCAATCAGAAGCAAGGAAATAAGTGACAGACTGGTCGGCTGGGGTCGGGAGCTGAGCTTGTTGAGAGCGTGGTTTCACAGATGCGGAAATGAGAGCGCCGGTGAAACGCCGGCTCGCGATTTAATCTAGGAATCCCCGAGCGTTCAAGCGTCAACGAAGTGACACTGAAGTGCTGGGTTTTCCAGAAGTAAGTAAGAACACTTGCTGTGAGCAGAGAGTTCGTGAGATGGATCGGTAGATTGGTAACTCTGATCATGGATACGAAGAAACGATGACTGAGTGGAAAGCTGGGGAGGCAACTTCCGTATATAGCCGCGGTTCGTGACGTACGTGCGAAGTGGAGGGAACCCCCGCGAGGGGCATGCTGGGGGTTGTGGTCCATGGTGGAGGCCGGCAGCTGGGAGAGGCCGGTTTGGGGACTTGGGTTCTGACAATAAGACACCAAATCCTGCCATCGTCAGCTCACCTCTCCTCTGGCTCTATTCTACTTCCTGAAACAGAAGCGCCAGAGCTTTTTCCCAACGGAGATCGACTCACAAGACATTCATTTATATTAGAGACCACTGCAAATGTGTAGGAAAAACAAGTGAACTTGGTCTTTGATACTTATGTATAATAAATAACTTTTGACTTCTTTTCACTGCCCAATCTCACGGTTTCATTACTGTTGTGTCATGATCAGGAAGGGTTAGGGTAGGGGTGTAACAAGATCATGAGGTAAAAGCGAAGCACCATCCCAACTTTTCATCCATGCTCAGTCCTTTGACGTAATGCTAAAAGCTCCAGGAGTCTTTATGAAAAACTTTTTTTTAAATTTCGTTGTAAATTTTATTTTCTTCTAAAATCAATATTAAAATCTTCATTTAGTTTTACCCAATATTATGCATTGCACATATCATTTCACATTTTTATTACTGTAGCTGCTTATTTCTTAACAATACTTGACTTTTTCATTAGACATTAGGTAAAAATCACATATTTAGATGCTAACTTCCCCCTCATTTGCATGGAAATAATCCAAAAATGCTGCAGCATGTGGTGCACATGAACTTGCATTATTTATAGAGTAAGATTCAGGGAGCACGCTGAAAAAAATGCATGGTGACAACGCCCGAGACTTTATAATAATGAAGTGTTTCTGTTCTTTTTTTGAAAATAGATGTAATAATAGCCAATACTCACTCATTTATTATCTCAGCTGTGTCACTAAGCAACAAGCAGTGTCCATGGAGATCAGGAGGAAAGTAGAACATTCAACCTGTCTTACAAAGATTACAAGGGCCTCTACAATTAGATATTTTCCAAATGTGCAAATGTGGTTGTTTGTGTTTTATTTTTAATTCCAGGGGAAAAAATGGGAAAAGCCAATTAGAATGGAGAGGACCAAACAAGTAAAGACTAACCCCTAAATGCTGTAGAGAGGGCCGGAGGTCTTTTTCTGCTCTGAACTCTCTGAACACACAGCGCCCCCTATTGAGCAAGGCAGTAATGTTAAACATCACATACTAAAGGATCTGATTCCAGTCTGTATTATTATTTTTATTCAGTTTATGACCTCCTGGAAGCAAATGGGAGTCACTGAAACATTGATAGTGCTGCTAGATTTACACTTTGTTTATTTGTTTGTTGGTTTTTCTGTCAGGTTCCTATTTTTCTCTGATTGGAATCATTTAGACAATTTAAGGTACACTGAGAGAAAAAGTCTGTTGGACTTACGTAATTGAATCATGTACATTGGTTGCATGAAACTGTATTGGTTTTATAACTTCATTGTGTAATGCCAATGTGATAGATACATATTTTTAGAACATGACCGTGTCATGTTGTTATTACATGTTGAACAACATTGATCACTTCATGTTCTTACAACTCGAAATGGTCAAGTTTTATTAATGTGTATTTATCATATTGGCATTATGTAATGAAGTGATAAAACCAAAACATAATCTGTAAATCCAACAGACTTTTTCTTTCAGTGTAGAATATTTTTCTTTTCAGCAAATATAATAATTCTGCTTTCATTGGAAAAAATGTAAAAAAAAAATTCTTCAAGGGACAATGTGTAGTTTTGATTGTTCATTTCTGGAAATATCCATAAAAATGTTGTTGAAAATGAATTAAATGATGCTCAGTTGTTGAAAAATATTGGCAGCTTCAATAAAAATCAGGTCTAAAATACATGGCAGTGGGTCTAAGTCATGGGTGATGCCATATTAAATGCCTTGTTTCCTTCTACGGGAGCCCTTGAGGACAAAACACATTTACTGATTTGTAACTAACGATTACAAAACTTTCACCATTCATAAACGTTGTTTTACACATTTACCTGTTCCCTTGTTGTCAGTGATGAAAGAGTCTGATGTGCTTGTCATTTTGCTGAAGTTTGCACTGCCCTGGTCGTTTTGACCCTGATGGGCACCCGTTGCATGGTCTTACTCCAACACAAAAGTAATGCTTGCTTGCAACTATATAGGTATCTACTGCCCCCATTGCCAGGAAAAATACACACTGGCACTTTAAAGAAATGCAGATTTTTACCCCAAATCCACAAAAAATCATCTCAGTTTAAAAGTATAAACAAGCTAAAATTTTATTCTGCAGAAAAATGGCTGCTCTGGGTCAAAAACGACTACTTAATATCAGTGTTGGAGTAATAACTGCGTTACTAACGGCATTCTTTTTAGGTAACGGAATAATCTAATTAATTACTTTTCCCACTGTTGCAACGCCGTTACCGTTACTGGGGACGGAAGGTTGTGCGTTACTATGTGCTTGTCGAACGTTGAGCAACAGTGTGAGGCTTTCTGACCGCCACACTTCAGCTGCAGCCAGGGAGAGAGAGGTGTCGGTAACGCACTTACAAACACGATGATGATTGGCCGGGTGGGCGGAGACCCTCAGTGTTCTCACTGTCACTGCATGCTGTAGACACAACAGAGCAGTGATGAGAATAACGCCGTTTTAAAATAACCGCGTTAATAAAAAAAATATTTCTTTCTGTAACGAGCAAACTAATTAATTACCGGCTTCTTTTAACAAAACCATCATTTCTGTTACTGATAAGGAAATGCGTGCGTTAAGCTGTGCGGTGTGTTGAAGCTGTCATCAGCTGATCAAGAGCTAAAGAGGTAGATGTCACCGGATTGAGTGAACGCTGCCGCATTTGGCTGCCGCTGCTCACCGGTAAACTTTGATTTTATTTGATTTTATATGTTGGACTGACACTATCGGATTGTTGACTGGACTGTGGATATCTATATCAATCCTAACCTCTATTATGTGGACCAACGCTATTCACGTGTGGTCCGCACTCATCTGGATTTTATCATTCATCTTCCACCGACCTGCTGCTGGCTTCCTCCAGTACACTGCCGCTGAGCTCCTCAGGATTCGCCACCGCCCTGGATCTCCACCGGCTTCACTGCACCTCGACCCGGACATCTCTCATCTTCTCCGTCGGAGATATGTCCACCGCGGCTCACGCAGGAATTTCCACTACCACAACTCCGCTTCAATCAATTTTTTCTGGTCCACCACTCGCCGTCGTCCTCACAGGAACTCATACCGCCGAACAGCTGATCACTCCTCGTTAGCCAGCCTCGCCAGGACAGCTAACGCTCAAGGATGTGACAGCACCACCGTCAACTTCAGCCTTCTCAACATCTCCCAGCTCAACGACGCTACTCCTCCCGGGTTTGTTTACCTCACCAAACCACGCAATAATTGGAAAGTTTTGCCAGTGTCTGTCTCTGATTTTTATTCCTTTGAGTATTTGGTTTTTAAACTTAATGGACCTACCCCCAATATCATTGGACTAATCTACCGCCCCCCTAAACCTCACAAAGACTTTCTGTCAGAAGTCTCAGTACTGCTCACTCATTTATCTACACTCTCATCTAATGTAATAGTGCTTGGAGATTTTAACACACACATGGACAACAGCGATCTTCCCCTCACCAAAGACTTTTCATCCTGCCTGGACAGCCTTGGATTTAATCAGCACATCAACTTTCCAACTCACTCCAAAGGACACTGCCTGGATCTGCTGTGCTGCTCTGGTCTCACCCCTCTTAACTGTGCAGCTGATGATCTCCACATCACTGATCACTATTTTATTTCCTTCAATATTGTAACCCAGCTTTCTTTTAGCAAACCAACCCGGCTCATCTCTTTTAGGAATATAAAGGACATCAATATCGACACTTTATCCTCCTATATTGATAATATTCAGCTACCGGACAATTAATTCTCTCCTGATGCCCTGGCTGCTCTCTACAATAACCAGTTAGCTCACATTGTAAACTCCCTTGCTCCAGTTAAAACCCGTTCTGTTACTTTCTGTCAGTCTGCTCCCTGGTTTTCCCCTGAACTCCGGACGCTGAAAACCAAATCCAGACAGCTTGTACGCCTCTACAGAAAAACTGGTCTCACCATTCACAAAGAACTATATAAAAATCATATGACTCAGTATAAGGACTTAATTATACTAACCAAACAACAGTATTCCTCCTGTCTAATCAACTCCAATCGAGGCAACACTAAGTAACTGTACTCCATTATTAATAAAATTCACCGGCCATCCGATACTCTGCCCCCACACACGTGCTCTACTGGTACTTGTAATGCCCTTCTTCTGTTCTTCAACGAAAAAACAATAAACATGCACCGTGCAATCAACCAAAGCATCCCCCCTACCTCCCCATATGATCCTCCCGAACCAACACAGTTATTTTCCATTTTCCAACTTCCCAGTGATTCTGAGATATTAGATATTATCCACAAGTCAAAGCCTTCTACCTGCCTTCTCGACCCCCTTCCTATGGCCTTGGTTAAAGCCTGCCTCCCCTCCCTGCTCCCTCTCGTCTCCGCTCTCATACACGCATCCCTTTCCTCCGGTATTGTTCCCTCTATCTTCAAAACTGCTGCAGTTACTCCAATACTTAAAAAACCTGGTTCGGATCCTAATATTTTTACTAATCTCCGCCCCATCTCCAACCTACCCTTTGTCTCCAAAGTTTTAGAAAAAATAGTCGCTGTCCAGCTCCACACCCATCTGACACTAAACTTCTTCTATGAACCCTTCCAGTCCGGTTTCCGCCCACTTCACAGCACAGAAACAGCCCTCCTCAAAATAACTAACGATCTCCTCATTGCTGCTGATTCCAGTCTACTATCCATCCTGGTCCTCCTTGATCTGAGTGCGGCCTTTGACACAATATCTCATTCCATTCTCCTCCATTATGTTCCAGTCATTTATATTTCACTATTGTAGTAATTCTTGCATGCTTTCATGGAAAAAGTAACTAAGTAGTTATTTTTCTTGGTAATTAGTTACTTTTATAATCTTGTAACTTAGTTAGTAACTGAGTTACCTTTTTGACAAAGTAATCAGTAACTATAACTAATTACTTTTTTAAAGTAACGTTCCCAACACTGCTTAATATATTAATGCGTCAATGTTTGATAACCATTCATTTGTGGTATTTTGGGTTATATTGTTTTTTCAGATCAATAATCGTAAAAGTTACTCAGGATAATTTTACAAGTATTTTAAAGACCATATCTGATGCTTTTTTATTGTCTAAAATCTGCTTAAATTAAAATATTAAAAAACCTTTTGTAACCGATCAAAAAATCAGCTTGTTGCTAGCCAGGACACAGGTGAAGCGTGTGACTTAAAGCTTTAAGAATAATAACCGGGTGAATTAAGTGAAATATATTGCTTGGAAATGTAATCAATAGCTTAGACATATCTCCTAAGTCCCAGATTGTCCTCTAAATATTCTATTTGTGTTACTTTAACAGAGAAAGTATAGCTTTCCTCTGATAAATTGCTGTACAAAACATTTTTCCCAAAGGAAAACAAAGACAATTCTGTGTAATTAAGTGTAAACAGATTGCCACCTAGTGGAAGAACGATCCTTTTTATTGAAAACCTTCAGCCTCTCATGTCACATGTACATCAGACTGATGGGAAAGCTGCTGTTCAGTTTAAACGAATCGTGTAGGGATTTACATCTAATCAAGTGGATCCAGATAGCCATTGTTGTTATTATGAATAAGCTGCCTCTGGTTTGGTCAATTAGTCGCTTGGAGATAGGAGAAAGCAGCAGAGATCTGCTCTCTGCTCACGGAGGCGATAAGGGTCTCAGAATCTAAGTGGCTGCAAATAGAAGGATCAATGAACGGATCAATACAGCTGATTCCCCTCTCCTCGTGGAGCGACGAATGTCTAGAGGGTTCAGGAAAATGTTGCTGCAGCAGCTGACTTAATACTTTATGAAATCTGGTCTTGAATCAGGAGTAGGAGTGTGATTGAACTTGTGTTCCTGCTGCGGCGTTTCATACACGTAAACTTCTGCTGTGTAAGGACTCGTTTTGACTCAAATGGGCAAAAGCTGTTTTACAGACTTGAGTACAAGGACAGAAATCTGTCAGAACCAGATAAATAACTGATCTGTTAAAGATAGCCGCAAAGATTCTGCTTCATTTTATCATGCCATTTTTAATTTGATGCTTGTAATATTTACACAAAATCAACTTGATTTTCCTGGGAAATCTCCCCGTACGGAAGCTGATTTCTGCCAACAAAAAGAAAAAAATGGGTCAGACATTATCTTATGACTCCGTGTCATAATTAGGAGTCAAAATTTGTGTAAGATTTTTATGTGGTTAATAAGATTAAAGTAATAATAATGTGACTCAGTGTAATGGTAATAATTTTCGGTTTTAAAGTCATAATTTGAGTTTTTAAAGTAATTTTCAAGTTGACGATGTCTAGTTTTTACCATTAATCCTTGGAAATCCATCAAAATTTTTGAAAATGAATTAAATGATGCCCATTGGTTGAAAAGTATTGGTGGTTTCGTGACAAATAACTATAAAAATCGGGTCTAAAATACATAGGGGCAGGTCTCCTGGTGACACCTAATTAGACCCAATGTTTCCTTCTACGTGAGCCCGTGAGGACAAAATGCATTTATTGATTCATAACAATCGGTTACAAACATTTGCCATTCATGAATGTTGTTTTACACATTTACCTCTTTGCTCGTTGCCAGTGATGAAAGGGAGTCCGGTGTGTTTGTCTTTTTGCTGGTTGACCAATCTGACAAAGTACTTGTTTGAAAATTGCCCTTCCAGGGATTTTTTGACCCTAATGGCCATCTGTTGGTAAGGTTTTATGGTTGTATTTTAACAATTAATGTCAATATTCTGAGTTTGAAATTCCTATTTATGTTTCTAAATTCATAAATATGAAAAGCAAAATAACCACCTTAATATTAACCCTTTGATGCATGAATTATGAAATCTTCAACCATGATTTTGTAAACAATTTTTTTCATTCATCTTTAGGTGTGAATGAAACAAATTTCAACAAATATTTTTTGTAACATTTTATAATTTACAAATATTTTATTACATGTCCATCTCAGTGGACAACACGCATTCTGAGCATGGAATATGTTGGCTTGGCTTACTGAAGTCCAAATGGAGGAGATTAAATGCAATAAAGTCTTCAACAGCTGTGCTTAATAGCAAAAACAAATAAATAACAATTTTGAGTACCTGTCTACTGTAGTGACCATTATGCATCAAAGGGTTAATAATGTCACAACATTGTTGTATTGTATTATTTCTTCCCTACGTTACATTAGAGCAAAAATATTGCTTCATTCTTGATGTGGAAACTAAAAGGTTAAAGGTCATTATGGTGGCTAAATGGGGCCATTTTGTTTTTCTTTAACGTGGTGGAATTTACTTTTTTTCCCCGCCAAACACAAAATCAAGTCATTAACTATGGCTAATTTTGAGGCAAATACCAATAAAAGCTAAATTTTAGAACAAATAATTTGGAGTAACATTAAATAAATCAATAACGACTGGCTGATACATTTAAAATATAAATATTTTGAGTTATTGTTATTCTTTGGGTAACGCTTCCTTTTACAGTCCCCTAATTACTAAGTACTTACATGGTAATTACATTGTAAGTTAAAGTATATAATTGTGTAATTAAAGTGTGTAATTGTAATGAAGTGTAATTATTGTGTGAAGCACTGGGAATTATTAATAAAAATAAAAACTTAGAATTGAACCTGACTTACATGGTAATAACTGTTTAAGAACTCAGAAACAATATTACACTTTAATTTACTATGTAATTGCCATGTAAGTACTTAGTAATTAGTGGACTGTAAAAGCAAGTATTACCATTATTTGTTTAAGATTTTATTGCAGAGTGAATTTGTGTGTTCTGTTCTCCGACTGGCTCCTGGTTTTACAGAACAGGAGTCTAAAAACCTGAAGTCCCAGTCTCCTGTTGGACCCGGGTACTCTGTGAACCACCATTCGTCTGAGAGTAAAGAGATCTGATGGGATGATGAGGAACAATGAGTTCTTTTAGACAAGATGGGACTCATTCAGAGTTTAAATATCACAGAGCGAGCCGATGTAAAGCAGACCGGAGACGCAGGATCTTTCTTGCTGTGCTTATAGGAGCACTTTAGCTGCAGTTTTTCCATTAAGTCGTGAAGCTTTGGGTTTTGTTAAACAGATGTTAAATTTTCCCATGTGCAGTAGAATTAACCACCTGCAATTTAGCACAGTTTTATTTGCTGCAGCTCTTTTTGTTCGTCTCATTTCAACAGGTGTCTAACCTGACGAGCGGACATTTCTACCAGTTCCGTGTCACTGCCGCCAACGTGGTCGGTATCGGGAGGCCGTCTGATGCCAGCGAAGCTTTCCTGTGTGAGAAGTGGACAATGCCAGAACCAGGTAAACAAAACAAAAGAGAAAACCTTTATATTTTGTAAAAAATAAATAAATAAATCCATAGGTAGTTTATTGTTGTTTATTTAATGGGTGTTGTGAGCTGCAACAAAAATCCGAAAACAAGTTTAAAACTTGATGGAAGCAGCATCATCTTCAGCATCCAAATGTCCTCCCATGCTTCGTTCTGCAAAAGCTCAAACATGCAAATTTGACAAAAGCAACTGCAACATAATTCCAAGCTGCAAACGAGACTTTAATTGTTATGATTCGCCATTACCGAGTGCTGCATTTGCTCAAGGGCTTTGAGAGTTTGAGGCTCCATCGATACCTTCCTGGCTGCGTTTTCTACGATCTGTTTATTGACCCCGTCTGCAGCGAAGGAAGTGGGATAGAAATAAACACCATCCATCAACTGGAGGACCCATTTCCACATGCTGCCATTTTACTTTTATTTAACCCGCACCGCTGAGAGTGTGTGTGTCGTTATCTAACAGCAAAAACAAACAGGCCAGTATGAAACACCAGCCTTATAATAAGCTATTTGCTTGCTGTGTTGTTAAAGTACGCAGTAATGGCTGAGGTCAGCGGTTAAGTGAATAATAAAGTAGCTGAAATGGTATTTAAAATACCAGCCTTGAGTCAGAATTAGCTTGTGGTATTTATTATGTCCTTTAACACCCCCTCTGGATGGGGATTTATGAAGAAAAACACTATTTTGTAGCCAAAGTATATTATAATTTCTGTAAATAATCACTTGAAACTATAGAATTCATATGATCCCCAGGCCCTCCTTTTGTTAGCCGGTGCTCCCAGTTCATCCAGTTAGAGTCCAGGGTTTTCCCAGGCAAGCTGTGAGATATAAGGTGGGTTTCCATTGTTGGAATGGAGATACGAAGGCCCGGTCCCCTCAGCTATTGTGTCTCCATACAGATTCAGCCCTTTCAGGACTTTCACAGACGTCAGCATATCGTGACTGCTTCAGCAGCGAGTGATCTCACTGATCAGCACTAGAAATCATCCACAGTAACAATAAACGTTTTATTCTGTCGAAGTCTGGCCATTTAATCCATTCGGAAGATCAGGAGAGTGGCTGTGTGATGTAAAATGTGGCGTTCAGTGGCCAGAAGAAGCCCTATTTTTTACAGTGCTCAGTGAGACGACTAAGCCGTGTGAATGACGTAGTTGTGGGAGAATTTTGCTGCGTTTTTTGATGTTCTTGACACTGGTCACAAATGGGAAAAATTTGCATCATTTGCATTGACCTCCTCTCACCTTTCCAGGGTGAAGGGCCAGCGGCTCTACACTGAGCCCCTCCCTATAGTAGACTGAGCTGTTGGTGGGTGGGCGTAGCCAGCTCCTGCTTGTTTTTCCCAAAGTGACAGAGTCCTGAAACAAATCATTGTGGAAGGTCGTAAAAATGTCAGACTTCTGAAATCGCTTCCTGTGAGAGGTATCTGGTGCAAATAACTTCAGAAACATCTTTATTTGTTGGGTAGCAGTAGCTCAGAAGGTAGAGCGGTTAATCAAAAAGTTGTAGGTTCAATGCCGGCTACCGCCAGAGAATGCTGCTGTTGTGTCCTTGGGCAAGACTCTAAACCCGCCTTGCCTGCTGGTGGTGGTCGGAGGGACCGGTTATTCTTTTATTTCAAATTCCAGGAAAATTAAGACTAAAGTGTAATCACAGTGTGTCAAATGGAGATGAGATTCCACATAAAAGTGGGAAAATGCCTGCTCCCAGATTAATTCCATGGTAAACAAGAAGCTCCACCTCACCATTTTTGTCACTTTAAACAGTGACCATGTCCGCTGGTTCATGGAAGCCTTTTCCTGTACGGTTCATCTCCAGCCTTGATCACATCAGCATTTTGTGACATTAATGATGAGAATGGAGACATTCTCAGTAAAATCTGTAACTTCAGAAGAGCAGCTCATTAATCTCTCAAATGGCTTTTCCTCTCTGCCGTTAATAATTTAAAAGTGACTAAAAATCGTTGCACAAATTGACTACCACGTTCTGCCTCTGGGTGAGTCTGGGTAGATTAACAAAAGTCTCTGCTCTTGCTGTGACTTCACGGTTATTTCTGACTTTCTCGGGCCACTATAAAAGAACTTAAGATTGTATTGTTTATTAAATTCTGATTTTCAGGTTGCCCTCATGACCTGGAGTTCAGGGAGGTGAGAAACGGCTCCTTGGTGCTCCTGTGGGTGACTCCGCTGTATGAAGGTCAAAGCCCCGTCACTGGCTACTTCCTGGAAATCAGCAGGGCGACCAGTCAGACCGCTGGACTGCCCTCAACGAAAATCCAATCACTGACACGCGCTACAAGGTGAGAGCAACAACAGAGCTGATTTTCTAAAGGGAACGCTTTACAGTACAAAAGTCTTTATTCTAAAAGCCCACCTGGCAGAACCTTTTGATACCTGAGTGTGTCTGCTGCTTCAGATGTTTAAATCATAAACTGAATAATTTCAGTGCCTGGTAAATATTTGATGTGCTCGCTACGACATCCAGGTGTCAGATCTTCAGAGGGGTCAGACCTACCGTTTCCGTGTTTCAGCTGTTAATGAAGCTGGAGTGGGACCAGCTTCTCTGCCCTCAGAGCCAGTCGTAGCTAACACTCGGCCAGGTCAGTACACAAAACACATACTTTCTGTACAATCAAACTGTACATGGTTCAAACGTTGCATCATTCATTGCTTTTTTTTTCAAAGAAATGCCAAGTTTAGTAAAATTATTAATTGAAGAACACTTAATTCAAAGTATTCGAATGAATACTTGGCAGACGGCTCCGACCCATTTGGACCAGAACCTCTCGCCACAAAAACAGTTTCTTCCCCTCTGCAGTTGGACTTTTGAATGAAAATCCTAGGGCAGCCCACTCAAGTTGATTGGTCCCAGTCACGTGACCCGATGCTGTGCTTGAAACATTCAGCAAACACTCAGATTAGTACCTACACGGAGTAGATAGCTGCTTCTCTACTTCCTGCCACTTTTTGCATTAATAATTTTTTCATGAGTGTTTTATTAGTTCTTATATTTGCCTCGTCTCGTCTTCCTCCGCTTATCCGGGTCCGGGTCGCGGGGGCAGCATCCCAACTAGGGAGCTCCAGGCCGTCCTCTCCCCGGCCTTGTCCACCAGCTCCTCCGGCAGGACCCCAAGGCGTTCCCGGACCAGATTGGAGATGTAACCTCTCCAACGTGTCCTGGGTCGACCCGGGGGCCTTCTGCCGGCAGGACATGCCCGAAACACCTCCCCGGGGAGGCGTCCAGGAGGCATCCTGACCAGATGCCCAAACCACCTCAACTGGCTCCTTTCGATCCGGAGGAGCAGCGGTTCTACTCCGAGTCCCTCCCGAATGTCCGAGCTCCTCACCCTATCTCTAAGGCTGAGCCCGGCCACCCTACGGAGGAAACTCATTTCGGCCGCTTGTATCCGCGATCTCGTTCTTTCGGTCATTACCCAAAGCTCATGACCATAGGTGAGGATTGGGACGTAGATCGACCGGTAAATCGAGAGCCTGGCTTTCTGGCTCAGCTCCCTCTTCCCCACGACAGATCGGCTCAGCGTCCGCATCACTGCAGACGCCGAACCAATCCGCCTGTCGATCTCCCGATCCCTCCTACCCTCACTCGTGAACAAGACCCCGAGATACTTAAACTCCTCCACTTGAGGTAGGACCTCTCCCCCGACCCGGAGGTGGCAAGCCACCCTTTTCCGGTCGAGAACCATGGTCTCAGATTTGGAGGTGCTGATCCTCATCCCAGCCGCTTCACATTCGGCCGCGAACCTACCCAGCAAGAGCTGAAGGTCAGAGCTGGATGAAGCTAGGAGGACCACATCATCCGCAAAAAGCAGAGACGAGATTCTCCTGCCACCAAACTCGACACACTCCACACCACGGCTGCGTCTAGAAATTCTGTCCATAAAAGTGATGAACAGAATCGGTGACAAAGGGCAGCCCTGGCGGAGTCCAACCCTCACTGGGAACAGGTCCGACTTACTACCGGCTATGCGGACCAAACTCACGCTCCTCTGGTAAAGGGACTGAATGGCCCTTAACAGAAAGCCACCCACCCCATACTCCTGGAGCGTCCCCCACAGGGTGCCCCTGGGGACACGGTCATAAGCCTTCTCCAAATCCACAAAGCACATGTGGATTGGTTGGGCAAACTCCCATGCCCCCTCCATCACCCTTGCAAGGGTATAGAGCTGGTCCACAGTTCCACGGCCAGGACGAAAACCACATTGCTCCTCCTCTATCTGAGATTCAACTATCGATCGGACCCTCCTCTCCAGTACCTTGGAGTAGACCTTTCCAGGGAGGCTGAGGAGTGTGATCCCCCTATAGTTGGAACACACCCTCAGGTCACCCTTCTTAAAGATGGGGACCACCACCCCGGTCTGCCACTCCCTAGGAACTGCCCCCGATGACCACGCAATGTTGTAGAGACGTGTCAACCATGACAGCCCTACAACATCCATAGCCTTGAGATACCCAGGACGAACCTCATCCGCCCCCGGGGCTCCGCCGCTGTGTAGTTGTTTGACTACCTCAGCAACTTCTGCCCCCGAGATCGGACAGTCCATCCCCAGGCCTCCCAGCTCTGGTTCCTCCTCGGAATGCGCATTGGTGGGATTGAGGAGCTCCTCAAAGTATTCCTTCCACCGTCCGACTATAGCCTCAGTTGACGTCAGCAGCTCCCCATCCCCACTGTAAACAGTGTGAGCGAGTTGCTGCCTTCCTCTCCTGAGGCGCCGGACAGTTTGCCAGAACCTCTTTGGAGCCGATCGATAGTCTTTCTCCATGGCCTCACCAAACTCCTCCCACGCCCGAGATTTTGCCTCGGCAACTGCCACTGCTGCACCCCGCTTGGCTATCCGGTACCTGTCTGCTGCCTCCGGAGACCCACAGACCAGCCACGCCCTGTAGGCCTCCTTCTTCAGCCTGACGGCTCCCCGAACCTCTGGTGTCCACCAGCGGGTACGGGGGTTGCCACCACGACTGGCACCAGCCACCTTACGACCACAGCTAGCAACAGCCGCCTCGACAATCGCAGAGTGGAACAAGGCCCACTCGGACTCAATGTCCCCCACTGCTCTCGGGACGTGGTCAAAGCTCTGCCGGAGGTGGGAGTTGAAGACCGTCTTGACAGGTTCTTCTGCCAGGCGTTCCCAGCAGACCCTCACTATGCGTTTGGGTCTGCCAGGTCTACGCGGCATGTTCCCTTGCCATCTGATCCAACTCACCACCAGGTGGTGATCAGTTGACAGCTCCGCCCCTCTCTTCACTCGGGTGTCCAAAACATACGGCAGCAGGTCAGATGATACGACTACAAAATCTATCATCGACCTGTGACCTAGGCTGCCCTGGTACCAAGTGTACCGGTGGGCATCCTTATGTTCGAACATGGTGTTCGTTATGGCCAAACTGCGGCTTGCACAGAAGTCCAATAACAAAACACCGCTCGAGTTCAGATTAGGTGGGCCATTCCTCCCAATCACACCCCTCCAGGTCAAGCTGTCATTGCCCACGTGAGCACTGAAGTCCCCCAGCAGGACAATGGAGTCCCCTGATGGAGCACTATCTAGCACTCGTCCCAGGGACTCCAAAAAGGGTGGGTACTCTGAACTGATATTTGGCCCATAAGCACAAACAACAGTCAGGACCCGTTCCCCGACCCGAAGGCGCAAGGAAGCTACGCTCTTGTCCCCCGGGGTAAACCCCAACACACAGGCAGAGAGTCTCGGGGCTAACAAAAAGCCAACCCCAGCCCTCCGCCTCTCACCCGGAGCAACTCCAGCAAAGTAGAGTGTCCAACCCCTCTCCAGGTCTCCGGTTCCAGAGCCAATGCAATGTGTCGAGGTGAGTCCGACTATATCTAGCCGGTACCGCTCAACCTCTGCCACAAGCTCCGGCTCCTTCCCCGCCAGCGAGGTGACGTTCCATGTCCCAAAAACTAGTTTTCTTGTCCGGGGATTGGACCGCCAAGGCTCCCGCCTTGGTCTGCCACCCGATTCACATTGCACCGGACCCTTCATGTTCCTCCTGCGGGTGGTGGGTCCACAGTTGGACGAGCCCATGTATCCGGTTCGGGCTGGGCCCGGCCGGGCCCCATGGGCGAAAGCCCGGCCACCAGGCGCTCGCTCACGGGCCCCAACCCCAGGCCTGGCTCCAGGGTGGGACCCCGGTAACCCTCCGGGCCGGGTACTCCGACTCTTCGTTTTAACCGCCATGAAAGATCCTTCGAACCGTTCTTTGTCTCACCCTTCACCTAAGACCAATTTGTCATGGGAGACCCTACCAGGGGCACTAAGTGCCCCAGACAACATAGCTCCTAGGATCATTAGGGCACCCAAACTCCTCCACCACGATAAGGTGACGGTTCAATATTTGCTTATCTCTTAATTAATTTTTTTTTCTTTCTTACCTTCTGCACCAAAATACCGCAGCAATTTCCTAATGTTGTGACTTGGCCCACATGGCCCACATGGCCAACTTCTGATTCTGATTCTGATTCTGAAAATTATTAATTGAAGAACATTTAATTCAAAATATTTGAATGAAGGCAACAGGACTTCTTTGGTTTCTTGAAGACGTTTCGCTTCTAATCCAAGGAGCTTTGTGAATTCTGACTGGAATATGGGAGAGTCATGCCATTGTTACCGTCTTTTGTTTCTTAAAGAGCTGAAACTACCTATAAATGCCCCTATCTCCACCCCGCGACGATTTGTTGATGTCGATAAGACCGATTGTGTTTGAATGGTTGTTTTGATTAGATGCAGGAAGGCGTCACCTAGGCTGAAACTGTTTTGGAAATAGGCTTATGTTTATGTATTTAGCAGACGCTTTTGTCCAAAGCGACTCACAAGTGATAATCAAGCCAGCAGGTTGTCCTTGAGGCTAACAGTAAACACTATTCAGTCAAGCCTAGGTGGCAGTGAGGCAGGTTTAGAGTTGCGCTGTAGGTGCTTGCACAATTGTCTGCTTCATGATCACACAACGTGCGACACACATGGATGTAAATCAACTTTCAAGCCATGATCTTCACTTTCAAGGTGCGCAAGCTCGTTCCCAAGCCCGCCCCATTAAAAAATGCAATTGCAAATGAGGCTTTAGTCGTCAATTGCAGTGAATTAGTGAAAAAGGTAAACTTTTCCTTTAAATACAGACTTATTTAATGTTGATGAGATGCAGATATGGTCAGGGCAGATTTGACTTGTATAGACCACTTGAACATTATTGTTTACAACCAGGTAATAGCACACATGCATACAACGCTGGAGGGCAAAAGAGCCTCTGTAGCCACTATCCAGACACTATTTATGTGATTTATGCTAACAAAACAAAACTCAGAGATTTAGATATTTCTACATTAAGTTATTTAGCACATCTTTTTTGAAGATGATCAAAACGTTACAAAGCTTTCAGATCCATTGGATGTAGCTAATGAGCTGTCCGGCGACAGTCCTCAGAACTGACCGTGTGGACTTCACACAGCTGAAGCAATGAAGGTGTAACTGAGTTTCTTCCAAGTTGTGCAGGTTAACGTTGAAGGATCGCCATGACACCGTTGGTCTTTGGAGCTGAATAGATTCTCCGTTTATTCTGATGAGCAACGTAAACAGAAACACGAAACAAACAACAGTGGAGGCTGCCCGCTCCAGTTACTCAACGCTTTTGTGCAATTACTGTAATAAGACCATTACTGCGGGTCACACAGAACTACACAGCACATCAGTGTTGTTAATTTCACACACATTTATTTCTCAGGACTGATCTGCAGCACAGTTTTCCTCCATGCTGCCGCCTCCACTCAGCCGGTGCTTCTCCCCCAGCTACTCGTACCCTGCAGCCGCGCATAATTGTATAAGAAAACATACAGGCCATTAAATGACAAGAACTTTTTCGCATTTGGACACGTGGGGGGAGATGCTGTAATTTTTTTCTCTGTCATGATATTTTGGACCCCACAATGTGGATGGGATCATCTACTAGAACGCTTCTTGGCTGTTAACCACCGCCTATACTGTAAAAATGTATGTTACTGTCCTTCTTTGTGAGGCCTGCTGTGCTGCATTTGTTAACCATGCTGATGGATTTTATTTCGCTGTGATTTAGCTCACTTTATTGACAACTGACAGATAATATCAACAGTGGTCAGCAGGGGAGGGCCCTCTTTTTGTGGTCTATAGTCCACAAAAATATGCTGAAAAAACAGCCAACAGGCAGAATGACAGCTTTAAATAACACCAATATCTATAAACCAGCATTTATTGGAATAATCAAGGAAAAATGGCTAACCCAAACGCAATAACATGTATACATTTACCAAGGAACAGGACTAAAACTGGCAGTTGTGACATAAATAAACTCAAGATTAATGCATCTGTACATCACATGAGGGTAAAAATACATTGAGTTTAAATTTCCAAAATAAATGATGACATGTGATTGCCATTAAAAATGATTTAACTGAAAAGAAAAAGCATTCCAGTTTTGACATATATGTTGTGTTTTCGTCGTCAGGCACCAAAGACATTGAGATCGGTGTGGATGAGGACGGTTTTATATTTTTGGGTTACGAGGCTGTTGAAAAGAACGACGAGAGCGAATTCCTCTGGAGCAGGAACTACACAGAGCCCATCGATGCAAAGAGAACAAAAACAGAAAGCAAACAGAAGAGGTAAAGAGTTAAAGAAACTTTAGAGCTGTGGTCCGTAGCCCTTGTACATCGTGAAGCTCCCTCCATCTTTTAAAAGCGCCTCCGATGTGAATTCTACTCAACTGTCGTAAACATCTCACAGACAGATTCACAGAAGGACTTTTGAAATATTAAAATTTTCCATTAAAATTTTCCATGGCAATCGGTTACTTCTGCACTTGTTTTGGTCACTCCATTGCAAACAAGCCTAGCGTCACTTTGTGGTGCATGCTGGGAACTAGGATGCATTCTCGATGATTAGGCATGTTTTCATTGTCAGAACTTCCCGCCTGGTCCTCTCAACCATTGTCTCCACACAAATTCAACCCTTTCAGGTCTTTGCACAGATGTTGGCGTGTCGCGACATCTTCGGCAGTGATTGATGTCACTGATCAGTGCCTAAAAGTGTCCATAGTAACATTTGAAGTTTTAATCTGTAGATACGCTAATCCCTTCGGAGGACCGGGAGAGCTGCTTGCTTGGTGGAAAATGTGGCATTCAATGACCAGAAGAACGGTGCTCCGTGAGAAGACAAAGCCTTGTGAATGACGTCGTTGCGGCGGGGGTTCCACTGCTTTTGGGACTTTTGGTAGCAGATTTTTTTTTTTGAACAAGGAATTTTTTAAACAGAACATTCAGCACTAATTAAAACCCCTAATTCCCACCCACCACACTACACTGGATCATCCATCCATCCATTGTCTATTGGCCCTTTGCACGTGACGACATGCCACTCATGTGACCGCCCCCTTCACCATGAGGGACGGCAAAAAGACCGTTTACACCCATAGAAACTCCAGTGAAGGTAGTCAAAACAAGCCAGTTTGTAGCCTTTTATCGCTTTTATTTAGTTGATTTGACAGTAAAATGGTTTTAGCTTGCAAAAGGACATAAACTCAACTCGTTTTGTTTTTTTAATAACTTTGATGGAGACTGAGGACGGAGATGAACTGCAGCGATCAATCAATCAAGCGGACTAGCAGCCCTCAGATTAGCAGCGAACATGTTTTTACCGGGTAAGATTAACGTTAATTTATTTCACGAGGAAGACAGAGACAGGGATAAATGTGATGTGTTTATACAAGTTATTGATAATCCTGATGGATGGGTATTTCACCACGGAGACTGCGCTCCGTCCACTGTAGTGTAAAGCGAGACAATTATTAACAATATTAAAGCTCCGATGTACGACTACGTGTGTTAAAATTACGTTATTTATTTATATGAGCGTCGGCGTTCAGAGATCTTCTCATTCCGGTGTGAGAGCAGCAGCTGAACCCGGTAACACCACCAGCAACAGGAGCTGGTAGGGATCCGGCCTTTTTAAAAATCATCTTTGGTATAAAGTGAAACTCTGTTTACAGCATAAAGTTATAAATCCAGAGGGGTGAATTTAGGCAAAGTCAGCAACATGTTTACATCGGTGAACAGCTGCAGAGAGACTGTAAGCTAACGCTGGTAAGCTAGTTAACATACCGCTCTCTATGAGCCCCCGCTAGATGCGCTACTTCTTCTGATAACTGAACTGGGCATGAACTAGTTGAAGGAATGCTGGAGGAGTTTCGTTTTTGTTTTGATCACAAAAACAATTTCAGGCTCTACTTTACCCTTTGTTCAGTAATGTGTCGCTCACTGTTTACATGCTTTTGCCGTCCACCATGGTGGACCCACGTGATTAGGTGATGTCGGTGCAAAGGGTCAATATCCGCTTATCCACACAGGGTCGCGGGGGGCTGGTGAATATCTCCAGCAGGCTCTGGGCAAGCAGGCGGGGTACACCCTGGACAGATTGTCAGTACATCGCAGGGCAGCACAGAGACACACAGGACAAACAACCATGCACACTCACACCTAAGGACAACATTTGAGAGACCAATCAACCTAACAGTCATGTTTTTGGACAGTGGGAAGAAGCCGGAGTAGCTGGAGAGAACCCACGCATGTACAGGAGAACACGCAAACTCCATGCAGAAAGACCCAAGGTTGGGATTTGAACCCATGACCTTCTTTCTACAACAGTGTCACTGTGCAGCCCTACACTGGATCAATCACACGAAATCAAAACAAAAATAAGTACTGACCAGGTTTACCGTTGATGCTAAAACAAACCATAAATATAGACATAACAAGAAAGAAACTGCCACAGGAAATCTTCATCAGGTACAAATACGGCTATTTTAAAGCTGTGCGAATGGTGCTTATTTGCTATTTCTATTCTAATTTTACCAATGCCGGTTGTTTTGGATGGCGTCTGCTGATGTCATTTCCTGCTGAGTTATAACCAATCAGTGAGAGTTAAGCAAAAGTTCCACTTGGGCCTTTCCGAGTACCTACCCCTGTTCAGGTACTCTGTTGATTCCTGAAAACGGCCCGTTCAGCTGGCCCGGTGAAGCGGAGACGTGCCTATGATGCAAAGTTCCGGTAAAATTACCCTGAAGTTCTGATAGTGGAAACACGCCTGATGACAGCTCCGTCTTGTGAATAACGAACTCTATTGGTCAACGCTCTCAGCTCACGTAAATAATTTGTTTTGCTGTAGAGGCCAGAGGGAGGGGCTTAGGGGAAACCAAAATTAAGAAAGACTATCCACTTTGAAGCAGCGAACAGGGTCAGATAGTCACGTTTTTTAAAGTGACTTTAAAAACCTCAAACGACGTACCACAGCTTTTATAAGAAATGTCCGTGCAAGTCGGCAACTTGTCAATATTTCCCAAATCTGTTCACTTCCTTTTGGTGAATAACTCAAAGCTGTGCACATACATCTGCCGCGCTCTAAACTGTTGTCTGTCAGGTCCGTTCTGACCTTCACAGACCCATCTGAGGAGGATCTGGGTCTGTATGCCGTAGAGATGAGCGACACCCCCTACCTTTCATCCAGTTACAATTTCACCGCTGAAGGTAAATTGTTGAAGCTTTGATCCTTATTTCAGCAAAGTTTACTCACAAATTAATCTGTTTCTCAGTTCCTGAAGGAGTTTAGTGTTTATTTTTTATAGGTTACTAAGCTTTTCTCTCCAGCAGCCTCTTCTACAAGATCACCTGTTCAGCTCAGCATGTTTTTAATCTACTTTCCTGTTTGACTCGCTGGTAGTTTGACAACAAAACACTGCTGTACAAAAATTCATTAACCATCAGCTTATATTTCGTTTCACTGTTTTGCAGACCTTGAACGTCTGAAAGGGCTCAGCTGGCAAATCAGAAATCCCTGTATGTACCACCTTTATAATATAATCACTTCCATCTGATTCCTTTTATCTCCTTGATCTGCATAATTGCTCTAATCTCTGTTAATATGTGACCTTTTGTCTCCTAGTATCTTTGGTGTCTCTACATGAATCTTGTGATCTGAACTGATTTGTCTTTCATTTCCTCTTTGGAGTGATCGCTCTGAGGTCAGGCTGGCAGGTGGAGGTTTCTGAGAGAGGCGACGTGCGTCTTTGGCTTCAGGCTGAGAGTTTGAGCGAGTCTGCTGAGTTTCGTCTCATCTTCAATGACCGGGAAATCTCCAGCTCTCCAGTAGGTCATCTTCTGTCTCTAGCTTAGGAAGAATACTCTCTGACATTGTAAAACAGCTGAGAGCTGCCTTTGTTTGAAAGGCAAAAAAAATGTCCCCAAAAATCTGATTTGATTACTCACATGTGTAATGATTTAAATTACAAGTCATTTAATAAGCCATAAGATGTAGGATTCCATAAGAAATATGAAATCAACCTTATGGATCTGTTGGGTTATTTTAACCAGAAGATTGAAACTTTTTATTGCAGAGATTAGAAAACAGCTTCGTATTCACTCAGAGACAACAGAAGAGAGAGTCAAGTTTAAAAAGTTTAAAGATTTATTAAACAGATTAAAACTAGACTAACTTTAACACTAAATGTATGGTGTAACTAAGGTGAATGAGACGGAGAATGGTGTGATGTGGACTGTTGCTCAGAACCAGCAAATCCAAAGAAGCGATTAGTTCTGATGGGAGTGAAGGTGATGTTTTCACGTTAAGCTTTGGTTAGGAGATTCATATACACATTCGACGCCATTCTTGTCGGCCTACATACCCTTAGCGGAAGTCCCCGTCTAGATCAGGAGGTGTAGAGGTCCAGCTTGACCTTGTGGAGCCGACCACCAGTCTTGAGATACTCCCGGGTCACGACAATTTTGTTGGCATCTAGTGAGACCCAAACCTGGGCCGTGATGGCTCAGCTTTTATTCTGAAAAGAACCGTTGCAGCAGTTGGAACAGCAACAGATTTTATCCAGCTTGTCGTTGGTTCTTTCGGCTGAAGAGGAAAGTTACGGATTAGCCACTCCGACAACTTCTCTAGAACGCTTTGAACTGGCGCTAAAGATGACGTGGGCACAGTTTTATAATTCGGATGTTTTGATTTACGGTCGAATGAAAAGATGTACCAAACACCACCAAAACCACGCCTCCGTCAGCTCTGGCAGATTCTGATTGGATCAGTGAAAGCTATGTGTCATGTCTTTTAATGCTACGTGAGATCAGTCCTAGTGGAAACATTTAAAGTCATATTACTTACTATATTCTATAGGATTATAATAAAGTAATTAATATTTTGATTCACAGATTGGTCACATCTTATTTATTGACTAACACTTTGTTTGATTAGCTTTATTAAAATAGAGTTCTGTCATGATCCACCCCGGCCTCCCTGACTGTGTCTCTCCTGCCTTGATTACCCTTATAGAGCTCCGGGAGTTGACGTCACTTCTCCCGGCATGCAACAGTTCAAATCGAAACGGCGCCAAATTGGCATGCAGAAGCCGGCAGCTGGACTATTTGTTATTGTCAGAAAACTCAATCAAACGGGAAATATGGTAGATTCCTGTTGTGCCCCAGGATGCAGAACAGACGCGGACGACATAAGGAATGAGCCTTCTACAGGATTCCCCAAGATCCGGAGCGCCGCAAACATTGGATCATTGTAATAAAACGCGCTAGTGACCAGGCGAAAATGAAACTGTGGGATCCCGAGAGTAAAGGTTTTCGCTTATGCAGCGACCACTTCATATCAGGTATTTAAACCAACGTTTCCTCAACTGTGTACGGTATTTATTTTAAATGCTTTTATTATGATTCTTAGTGGGCTTCCTAAACTTATTTTGGCGTGGCTTTTTCTGTCTTATTACTCATAGCAGCAAGTAAACATCACGTAAAACGTTGCCTCGTGAGTTCTGCGTGCTGCCGTTTCCGTGTTTTATGATGACAGCAATTAACCGACTAAGCTGTATTTCATTTTTAAGCAATGGTTGATCAGATCACACATAAAAAGCACTGTGGATTGCTATTATCTGTCTCACCGAGACTACTTAAGTGTAAATCTGTTATTTGTCCGTCCATCCATCCATTTTCATCCGCGTATCCGGAGTCGGGTTGCGGGGGCAGTAGCGTGACTTCCCTCTCCCCAGCCGCCGGAGCCAGCTCCTCCGGGTAAATCCCAAGGGGTTCCCCGGTCGGTCCGGTGTTGTGCCGGTAAGAAGTCTGCTCCGACAGCTTCTGGTGTCGGAGCGGGCAGTAGAGTCGAGAGTCCCAGACCTTCTCCCCAGCTCCTCCGGCCGGGGGAATCCCAAGGGGTTCCCCGGTCAGGTCCGGTGTTGTGCCGGTAAGAAGCCCGCTCCGACAGCTTCTGGCGTTTTTAAAAAGTATCCCAGGGGCACGGTAAGGGTCGGAGATGTTTAGTCTATTTAATTTCTGACTATATAAAACGATTTCTTCTGTTTTAAAGTGTGAAGTAAACTCCGACGAAGTAAAATCCAAGCGGATCCCGTTCATGTTCATGGTTACATCCGTGTTTGTTTACCTTTTTTGCATGCCAAAATGGCGTCCACTAACTGAGAGTCACGTGGGGTCCGGAGCTCTATTGTTCTCACCTGTCCCTCATTACTCTGCCCATGTGTTCCTGATTCCCTTGTGTATATATACCTCCCTCCTTGTTGCTGTCTTCGTCGGATCATTGTCGTTTTGTGCATGTTTGTTTGTCCTGTCGCTCCCGTTCTACAATTAAACTATTTTTACTTTATCCGTGCCTGCTCATCTGCCTCTGGAACCCTCCACCACACTTGGTCCACCATCTCCACCCTCAGAACATGACAGAATGATCCGACCAACCTGGACTTGTGGTGAGCTTAACGTCTGTTCTGGAGGATCTTTTTTTTTCTCTCCTTTTCAGCAGAGGGAGATTTCTGGCCTGGAGTTTTGTGTTTTCGGTGCGTCCTACCTGTTCTCGGGGTGGTCGAAGCCCTCTGGGAGATCCTGGCGCATCCTATTTGTTTTCGGGGTGGTCAGGGTCGTTCTCCTCCTGCTGTTTTCGCCCCATCCCGTTTTTTCACGGAAGCTGCTGTTTCTGGAGTTTTTATGGAGGTAAAACTCCCTGTGCACGCCAGCGTTCTTCGGAGTGGCAGGGCTGGTCTTCCACTCCGTGGCTGCTTCCCTTCACCTGAGCCTGCCTGTAGATCCAGTCGAGTCTTGGTGTGCACCTGCTCAGGACTGTTTTCCGAGTACCTGCTGCCGCTCCTGTTTCCCTTGCGTCGCTCCTGCTGTTTCTTCCTACTTCCTGGTCCACGCCTGCAGGGTCTATGCCTGCAGGTCCTCCACGCGGCAGTTCCTGCTGGGTCCTATGCCTGCTGCTGCAGTTCCTGCTGGGTCCCACGCCTGCTGCTGCAGTTTGTCTTCATGTTCCTGGTCAAGTCTTCGTGTTCCAATCAAGTCAAGTGTTCCAGTCAAGTGTTCCAGTCAAGTCAAGTGTTCCAGTCAAGTGTTCCAGTCAAGTCAAGTGTTTCAGTCAAGTCAAGTGTTCCAGTTCCTGGTCCCGAGTGTTCAAGTTTCCTGGTCCGTCCCAAGTCAAGTCTTCAAGTCTGAGTTTCCTGGTCCCAAGTGTTCGAGTTTCCTGGTCCGTCCCAAGTCAAGTCTTCAAGTCTGAGTTTCCTGGTCCCGAGTGTTCGAGTTTCCTGGTCCGTCCCAAGTCAAGTCTTCAAGTCTGAGTTTCCTGGTCCCGAGTGTTCGAGTTTCCTGGTCCGTCCCAAGCCAAGTCTTCAAGTCTGAGTTTCCTGGTCCCGAGTGTTCGAGTTTCCTTGTCCGTCCCAAGTCAAGTCTTCAAGTCTGAGTTTCCTGGTCCCGAGTGTTCGAGTTTCCTGGTCCGTCCCAAGTCAAGTCTTCAAGTCTGAGTTTCCTGGTCCGAGCTCGAGAGACCCTTTGTAAGTCGGAGTTGTGCCGCCTGATCCGAGAGGCCCCTGCTCCGCGACCCTGGTCTGAGTACGTGGAGACTTTTGTAAGTCGGAGTTGTGCCGCCTGATCCCAGAGGCCCCTGCTCCGCAGCCCCGGACTGAGTCCTTTGTTCCCTGGTCACGTCTTCTGTGTTCCCTGGTCATGTGTACCCGAGTCTAGTCTTCGTTCGTTCCCGAGTCTCCTGTGCTGTGTGGCTTGTGGGCGTCTGGTATCCGCCCCTTAAGGGGGGGTACTGTCATGATCTACCCCGGCCTCCCTGACTGTGTCTCTCCTGCCTTGATTACCCTTATTGTTCTCACCTGTCCCTCATTACTCTGCCCATGTGTTCCTGATTCCCTTGTGTATATATACCTCCCTCCTTGTTGCTGTCTTCGTCGGATCATTGTCGTTTTGTGCATGTTCGTTTGTCCTGTCGCTCCCGTTCTACAATTAAACTATTTTTACTTTATCCGTGCCTGCTCATCTGCCTCTGGAACCCTCCACCACACTTGGTCCACCATCTCCACCCTCAGAACATGACAAGTTATTTGATTTATTAAAAGGAGAGTCCTTTCTTCATTCTTCTCTTGAGCTGGAAAGAAGCAGTTTATAACAAATGCATGAGACCTTGAGGCCATATCTCATGCAGACTAGTTCTGTGTCAGAGGAGAGGGGGAAAATGACTTTTGGTGGAAAACAGTCATTTCATACCGTTACACATGCAACCTAAATGTAGTTGCTCTACTAGGTAATTCAGATCTTTTGAAGTGGAGGGATGGTGGCAGAGGAGTTAAATGCCTCCTCCTTATTTGGAGGGTTGCAGGTTTGTGCCCCGCTTAGTCTGTCACAGTCGTGTCCTTGGGTAAGACACTTCACCCTCCCTGCCTGCTGTGGTGACTGGATGGGCCAGAGGCGCCAGGCCTCAGCAGCCTCGCCTCCATCAGTGCACCCCAAAAAAGCTGTGGCTACATTGTAGCTCATCACCATCAGGGTGGGAATGTGTGGGTGAATGACTGGTGGTGTTGTAAAGTGCCTTGGGGGTTGTCAAGGCACTTTATGAATACCGTGTGAGGTAAAACAAAACTTTAACTCACAATGGGGCCAGTTACAAGGTGCCATAAAGTTGCAACACACTCTTTATTTCAATAAATTTGCTAGGGCAGTGGTCCCGCAGGCTCCTCTCTGTGGACCCCGAACCCCCCAAGCTTTGCCGTTGACATCATCATAGAGCGCAACGTTCCGTGACTCTTAAAAAAACAGTGAAAACGCTGAAAGATGCTGGCAGCAAAGGGCTTTTCTGATCTGGAAATGGCTGGCAGTGAATGAGTTAATACTATTCTTGGCTTATTGGCTAATACCAATGCAACTCTTCCACTGCCTTCATTTGTTCTTCTTTCTCAGGTAAAAAAAAAATGCAACGTTTATGTTTTATCTCCACAATTATCACAAGCCCAAAGGTGTTCTGTCATGTTGTGGAGTTGCTAATGCTAACTGTAATGTTAATAAAGTATATTGGGTTAAATAAATTGCTTAAGAGCTATTTATTATTATTAACACCACTTGAGACCATTAAGCTGTAATACTCTATTTAATTATAGAACACCACCTTGCCTGGTCTTTATTTGTTTTAGTCAGAAGATTCTAAGATTCTTTTATTCATTAAGGGATCGTACACACTTCGCTTGATTCAAGAAACAGTCAGGTTTATAAACAAAATAAGAATTTATTTTACAAACAATTAAGACTTGACAAATTGTTTAAACTATTAGTTACTGTGAGTGGATGAGAACTGAAGGATGGTGTCTGGAACCTACGTGTGAATATAATGTAATGGAGTCAGAATCTCCGGTTCTCCGATAGCTGATTTCTGGATATTAAAGAATTTGGTTTGCGTTAAGCTATAAGTTGTTATTATCAAAACCACATGCAGACTCTATCTGTGTGTCTACTTTACCCGGATTAAGAGACCCTCTTGGTGGATCTAAAAGTGTGAGGTCGGATGACCACTGGCACCGGAGGGCTGTAGAGTAATACCGAGGTACCGATTCTTTCAGACCAGAGATGTCTCTCTCGGGCCACGACAGATGGATGAAACCGAGCGTCTTAAGAAAAACGCTGAAGAAATTTGCGTCAGCTTTGTTCTGCAGGAAACTATCTTGTTGGTTCAGCTTTACAGGTGCAAATAAGGTTAAAGGTTTTGACAACGTGTCAAAATGCTTCAGGTTAAAGAGGTTATGCTCAGATGGCCGGTCTGAAGCTCGCTCTAGAACCCTCGAACTGTTGACTGTTCGAACGGTTTTGAACTGAAGTTGAACTGAGGGAAAAACCAGAGTAAAAGTAGTTATAATAGATTGATGTTATGAATTAATGACCAACCAGAAGTTGGCACGTTTGAGGATATTACTAAGAATCTCAGAGACACACCGTCTTTGATTCGTAGACTCTGAATCTAGGCAAAAGGTTAACTTATGTGTCATCCGTTAACTTAACTTTACTCTGTCCTTGTGTGAGTGCAGATGTTGATGACCTCATCCAGTAAACATGCTAACATATATCATTAAGCACAGATCAATGAACACTTCATTATTTATAATCAGCAATGACAAAAGTTCATTCAATGATTATTTTTAATTATAAAATCTTTTTCCTTCTTGGAATAAAGGAGTTCATTTAAAAGAGCTTCTCTGTGATGGACCTTGGAGGAGAATGTTATTGTTTATGTTTTATTATCTCTCAAAGCTGCAGTCCAGCTGGTGTGTGGAAGCATGCTCTGATTAAAGGGACTACGTGTAGACTCCCAGACTCCTGTGAGGAGAAAAGATACTGTAGGATGTGTCATAGCCAGGGTAAGTTGACCTGGCTGTGCAGTTGACCTGTGCGATCTCAAAATCAGGCCATTTCGTGACGTTACATAACGTTTAGCTTAGTTTAGCTTACTAGCCTAGACAGGCTCTACTCTCCCCTGGCCACTAAATCAAGATGTGCGAGTCTTTGAATGCTAATTTTGCAGTGTGATGTAGATCTATGCAGTTTTGCCAACCCAAGAGTTTCATCGTCTATTTTCTTTCTGCAGCTAATACAAGAAATGGGGGTAGAAGACTATTTTCATGTTCAGCCTGTGTGTGAAACTCAGAGTGACCAATCATAATTCAAAAAGAGCATGCATTATGCGTTTCTTAGTGAACTTGACTTTTAAAACAATTCCAGTCTCAAAAAAATGTTTGTTTCAGCAGAGGTCGTAGCCTAGAAATGGATGATGCCACTTTATGCGCAGTCTCCTTTTTATTTCTAAATCATTACTTCTGAACTTAATCAGAACTCATTATTTTTCCAAAGTGAAGTCAATCAAAAAGCTATCTACAGTAGGTCAAATATAAAGCCACCATAATGTTTCTGCAAAAGCCCCTTTCGAAAGAAGAGTCTGCATAATAATCATCCAGCAGATTTGTTTTCTTCTCTTTTTTCTACAAATGGTAAATATGAACATCTTGCCACTCCTCCAGCTGTTTTGTAATCTGCTTGAAGTCAAGTTGTCCAGATGGGAAAGAGAAAAAGACTACATGCTGTTCTGTTAAACATTGTCCCTAAAGTCTTGACAGAATTTGGACATGACTGAAAACAAGAGTCATCAGCAAAGAAAGCTGTTTTAATCCAGTCCTCCACAAACTTCTTTTATATATTTAGATCCCATACTACTGATGGTCTGCTTTATTCAAATTTGCTTTTTTGTGTTTCAAATGTGGGAAAACCTGCACACATCCTGAATCTCTCTACTTTTGTATTAGAGTGAATGCATATGTCTTTGTGACAAGTCAGCGTGAATCCAAAACAGCAATTAGTGGTTTAGTAAACATCCTGCAAGGCAGGAAATAGATGCTGTCAGCAGAGATGAAGAGCAGGTGTGTGAAGCAGCAGAGAGGACTGGAAGCTGAGTTAATGTGATGAAGTCTGGAGGACGGGAAGATCACCCGAGGTGAAGGCAAAGACGGAGCACACATCTGCTAAATGTGTCGCGTTTCATTAGAGGCTGATGAAAGAAAGCAAATAAACAAACTAATTGAAAACCAACATTATTTCAATTACTTTATTTTTGAAAATTATACAGATTGACAGCCAATATGGTAATGACATAGTTTTGATTTTTTTTTTTTTTTGGATGAAAATATGAATCTTTTGAGTTGATGTGTGGTTTTCATACAGCAATTGTATTTATTAACCCTCTGATGCATGAATTATGAAATCTTCAACCATGATTTTTTAAACAATTTTTTTCATTCATCTTTAGGTGTGAATGAAACAAATTTCAACAAATATTTTTTGTACCATTTTGTTAATTTACAAATAATTTATTACATGTCCATCTCAGTGTACAACGTGCATTCTGAGCATTAAATATGGTGGCTTGACTAACTGAAGTCCAAATGGAGGGGCTCACATGCAATAAAGTCTTCAACAGCTGTGCTTAATAGCAAAAATAAAGAAATAACAATTTTGAGTACCTGTCCACTGTAGTGACCATTATGCACCAAAGGGTTAAGGGACAAAAGCTATCCAAACCAACCTGACCCAAGAAGGTAACTATTCTCTCACCCTAATAACTTCTTTTTATGCCCCTAATAATTGCAACCAAACACCTTGTTTCAATTCAGAATGTTTTTTCATCAAGAGCTGTCTGTTTTATTCATGGTTCCGCTAATCATAGCAAGAGGTCCGGCTCTTGCTCCTGCAGCCCCAGACCATCACACTACCTCCACCAAGTTGGATTGTTGGTGTGATGTTCATTTTTCTAAATGGAAGAGTGAAACTTTCTCTTGATCCAACATGACATGCACCTTCCATAAATTACACTTTTGTCTCGTCAGTTCACAGAATATTTTCTCTGAGATCATCGACCATAACTGTAACCAAATTCCTTGAGTGGATTTAAGACTGATTAGGTCATTGGAATCCAGACTATCCATACTATCAGTGTGCTCATGTTTTAATTGAGTTCATGTGGAAATGTATTTAAATGTGAATTTTGTATTTTGAATGTGTATTAATGTTGTAACTTGTGCTGCGGCTCTGTCTGTCTTGGCCAGGTCTTCCTTGCAAAAGAGATCTTGTATCATGGGACCAACCTGGTTAAATAAAGGCAAAATAAATAAATAAAATAAAATGAGGCCTGCAGAGTTTTATGGCTCTTTTCCACTAGTACCCGCTCAGCGCAGCTGGACTCGACTCAACATAGTCCCAAGGCATTTCTACTTGTAACAGGTACCAATTTTTCACCCCCTTATTAGTACCGACTTCCATATGGTTCCAAGCGTACCGAGCCAGGACATTAACAAAACATCGTGGCTAGGAGATGGAGTCACTGATCGGCTAAGAGGTGGAGTCACTGATTGGTTGGAATACATGATCAGCTAGGGGTTAAAGTCACTGGTTAGTTACCTAGGGGTTAAAGTCACTGGTTAGTTACAGGATTGAGTCACTGATCGGCTAGGGGTGGAGTCAATGATCAGATGGGGGGTGGAGTCAATGATCGGCTGGGGTGGAGTCAATGATCAGATGAGGGGTGGAGTCAATGATTGGTTGGGGGTGAAGTCACCTTGCTGCCTGCAGCCTCTTCTGGGCCGTTTCTTTTTGGAGTCTTACAAAAATCTACAAACGGAGCAAAATGTTGCAGCCAGGTCCATCTGAAATGTTCAACATTACTACCATGTCCTCCAGTGTTGTGCTGTGTTGTGTCTGTCTTTCCCTGTCTCTGAGGGCTGTTCCGCTATGACGAGCTCATCCACTACAGCTGTGAGTTAGTCAAGCCAAGCCAAGTCGAGCTGTGCTGGGTGGGTACTTGTGGAAAAGGGCCATAGATGTTGATGCGTTTCGGTAGAACCAGACACATCTTGTTGCTTTTGAGATCTTTTAGCCTACTTTGTATTGTCAGACATGTTTGTTTAAAGTGATTTCTTAATTCTACAGGTCTGATGTAGTCAGGTCTGAGTGTGGCTTGGGAAATTGAACCCAACTTTTCAAATAATACCATTAATCACTGTTAGTCATGGCGGCAGGCTGGTAAACAAAATCATTTAAAAACATTTTGTATTTAATCTGATTATGTTTGGAAACATAACTGTAACAAAATAGAAGTAAAATCAAAAGAGAGCTGTACGTTTTTTTCACCACTGTGTGTTTAAAACAGCGTCACAAGTGTGAAAATGCGTACGTGGTTTCTCATAGGAGGCAGTGGCTGTAATAGTCAGACTTAGTGAAATTATTTTTCCCTGTTTTACTGCAGAAAAAACAAAATGATGTGACCCGGTATGTTAGAATGGGATTCAAACCTAAATGACCCCCACAAAGAGGTACATCATAACCATCCAGGAATGCAAACCGAACGTGAACAAACATATTTAGCATGAGTATATGTTATGACAGCAGGCTGAACATAATCAGCACCGTCGTCTGGGTTATTGAAGCAGGCATCAAGGTGGCCACAGGGAAAACAATGAGTGCAACGCAGAATCTTTATTGCCATTTCACCACTTTGTCAGGCCTCACAGTGTGTGTGTTTGTGTGTGTAGATGCTTTATATTCAGCAGCTTCCAGTCGCGTTTCATTTTCATTTGTTCCATTATTTCCCAATATCGGCGCTGCATCTGAACAGTACTGATTATACATTATTTCTAAATGATCACAGCTGAGGTTTGCAAATTCAAACGCCATTAAACTGATTAGGGTCCTTGGGCTTGCCGTACTTCACAAATCACATCCACCGCTGGGGCCCATCAACATGCGAGGCATACGCTTCACTCGGTGAACATCAAAGCCATGAAAAGGAGCTGGAGGTCTGCTTCCTCTGCTTATTTGTGTGTATTTGCATGTTTTGGAACGCAGAACTATTTTATCCACCCAGTGCAGATGTTGTTTAAGACTCTGTGCTCTCTGATTCGTGATGTGTTCTCTGTCAAATCTCCAGTGGGATCGTTTGTCTGCTGATGAGCTCTGCGCCGTAACATTTGTTTGCTCTCCTGCAGCACCATAAGATCAACTTCAACAAGGCCAAAGGTCTGGTGGAGATACTGTTTGATCAGCTCTCCGAGGACGACGAGGGCTCGTACACGGCTCAGCTGAAAGACGGCCGCGCCAAGAACCAGTGCACTTTGGTCTTCGTAGATCAAAGTATGTCATTTATTCACTCTAACACAAAGCTGCCTCATTGTCTGTCTTATGTATCAGAGGAAAAGCTCTCATTTATTCATTCATCCATCCTCTGAAACCACCTTCCTGTAAGCGCCACATGGAGCTGGTGCCTATCTCCAGCAGTTGCAGATCAAAAGCAAGGAAATATCACCCCTAATTGATTGGAACAATTAACAAACTAACAAACGGGGATTAGCAGCACAGAAAACCAGAGATGGTGGCATGCAGAACGCTTCAATCTTTGGAATTTATCGCATCTGTCATTCTACTTCATGCATATTTTTGTTCTTGCTCTTAACTTCTAGGGCAACAGATTCAGATCTGATTTAGTCTGATAGTGTTGATGTTCTTTCAGAGTTTCGGGAGACTTTGGCCTTGGCTGATGCAAATCGACGAGATGTTCAAAGAAAAGCAGGTGAGAGATCCACAGACTTCAAAAACTCACATTAAATAAAAGAAAAATATAAATAGTCACAAATGATTACTAATTGATGACAAAAATGCTATTCCTACTAGGTACTGCTAGAGATAGTTTTCACATTTGGTCATTTTTAACAGCAGATTTTCTATTTCACTTAATCATTAAGAAACTTGAACATTAACCTATGAAACCTGAATTTGATTTTGGTGTGATTTAACAGAAAAAATTATTCTAGCCATTATAGATTAGTCGACTCTTATAAACGTGAACAAAATGTTACTCAGATAAAAATTTATTTAAATAAAAATGGTGACCAACTTCAGAAAAGAAGGAAAGAGAAAGTTACTTTTTTAAACAAAGTCAAAATCAAGTGTCTCTAAATGATATAAAAGTTAAATAAAATATAGTGCAAGAATCCAATGTCCTCATATGTGAATGCTGGGTCTTAGGAGGTTAAAGCTGGGGTCTGTAGTGTGATCACTTTTATGTTACTTTAAAATTTAAAGAGCAAGTCACCCCAAAATCAGCTTTTTTGCTGATAAATTGTACAAACCAGTGTCTAATCATGCTGCAGACACATGCAATAATTTGGCACTTTAGTGCATTTTAGATAAAATTGTAGTATTCTGCCTAAACTGCCAGTGTTGCACCTTCTTCAGGTAAAAGCTTTGCACTGCATTTGAATTTAAATCTGCCATCGCTATTGGCTAAGAGTTACACTATGAAGTAAGTTTGTACATTATGATGTCACAATTGTGTGTGTGTGTGTGTGTGTGTGTGTGTGTGTGTGTGTGTGTGTGTGTGTGTGTGTGTGTGTGTGTGTGTGTGTGTGTGTGTGTGTGTGTGTGTGTGTGTGTGTGTGTGTGTTTGTTAGCAGCTCCACCCTCTCGGTCTGCCAGGCAACAGCATTTGTTGCATTTTTCAAACAGGAAGTGGGAGTGGAGTAAGACCCTGGTAGATGATGACTTGCTCATTAAAGAGCTAGTCATCTCCTACAAGTTCTAACTCCACTCCCATTTTCTGTGTGGACAATGCACCAAAAGGAGGCATGGCCTAGCAGACTGAGAGGGCTGAACCGCCAACAAACACACACACAGGATCATAGCCACATTGTGAAATCATAATGTACCAGCTAACATCATAGGGTACCCCATAGCCAATAGCGATGGCAGATTTAAATTCAAATGCAGTGCAGAGTTTATACCTGAAAAGGGCGCAACACTGGCAGTTTCGGCAGAATATTTAAATTTTAACTAAGATGCACTAAAGTGCCAAAACATTGACTACATGTGTCTGCAGCATGATTAGACACTCATTTATATAGTAGTGATCTGTCGGTCGCGAACAAACCGGCTCTAAGAGCCGGCTCTTTGAAGTGAACGACGGGAGCCGGCTCGTCATTGGGAGCCGTCCCCTCCCCTCTTGCTTTGGTGAAAGCTACAGGTGATTGGTCAACATGTGTAACTGCGTGTCCAGACTGTCCACACACAGAGCAGTAGGGACGGGGAAGAGGGAGGATCAGACTCAGACACACAGCAGAGCACATATGAGGGAGGGCGACGAGAGGGAATGAGGAAGTGGAAAAAGGCGAGTGAGAGAGAGGAGAGTGCGACAAAGACCGTGAGAAAATGAGCGCCAGCAGTCGGAAAGTGGAGATTTCTTTAAGTGTTCAGTTATTAAATCCATAGAAATGATAAATATTTGATATATTGCATTTTTTTTTACATTAGTAAATCATTTTACATGTAGTTTTGCATTATTTTCGTTATAAATGTACTCTACGCAACAGAAAATCTGAGGAGCCACCTGGGAGCCGAGAGAGCCGGCTCTTTTTGGTGAGCTGAGCCAAAAAGAGCCGGAATTCCCATCACTATTATATAGTTTATCAGAAAAAAAACGTTGATTTGAGTGACTTGCTCCTTTAATGCAAGAAAAATTTAAAATATTCAATTCAATTTAATTTTATTTATATAGCGCCAAATCACGACAAGAGTCGTCTCAAGGCACTTCACATAATTAACATTCCAATTCAGGTCAGTTCATTAAGCCAATCAGAAATAATGTTTCCTATACAAGGAACCCAGCAAATTGCATCAAGTCACTGACTAGTGTCAGTGACTTTACAGCAATCCTCATACTAAGCAAGCATAGAGCGACAGTGGAGAGGAAAACTCCCTTTTAACAGGAAGAAACCTCCAGAGAATCCTGGCTCAGTATAAGCAGCCATCCTCCACGACTCACTGGGGATTGAGAAGACAGAGCAGACACACACACACACACACACACCTACACACACACACACACACGTACGCACACACACACACACTCAGACAGACAAAGACAAAGTAATGTGTCTATAGTTATATTGTGATTTCTTAGTAAATATTCTATTTGGTGAGAGATGCACTTTATTGTATTTATCCTAGTGGATCTATAATTAAACGGATAAACTAGTAGTAGCACATCCAACGTTAAGGAAAGCAAAAAGTTATTATCAGGAGAGGGAGAATGTTTTAGTGGTTAGCAACAGTGTGCTAGACGAAAAACACTTAGAGAGAAAATAAAGTTAACAGCTGAAATTGCAGAAAATAATACAGTTAAAGAGCAGATTGTAGAAGAAAGTAGTCGAGTGTGAAAAGTGGTCAGTGTATCCTCCAGCAGTCTAAGCCTATAGCAGCATAACTACAGAGATAACTCTGGATAATCTATCCTATTTAGATGGAGGCATGTTGGAGGCAGGGCAAGGGAGAGCCGTCTTTACCGACTGTACACTCCACCTCCCTCTACTCCCCCACTTGTACAGATTTAGGCTAACATCAGATTTTAACCATAGGCCCTATCAAATAAAAATGTTTTAAGCCTATTCTTAAAAGTATACAAGGTGTCTGCCTCACGGACTAAAGCTGGGAGCTGGTTCCACAGGAGAGGGGCCTGATAACTAAAAGATCTGCCTCCCATCCTAATTTTAGATATTCTGGGAACCACCAGTAGACCTGCAGTCTGAGAGCGAAGTGCCCAAATATGATGTGCTTCCATGTTTTGATTACATGTATGGGCAAATGTCCTGGAGTGCACTTGACCGAGTGGAGTGTCCAACTCCAGGTTTACCATTTACAGTCCATGTGGCACTCAAAGTACAAAGACTACATGTTGGTTCAGAAAATGTAAAAAAGCTTCATAAAAAGATTCTAAATAGAAAATGTAAGGACACAATCCCCTCCAAAGTCATGTTCTATTAGTTTCATTGTCTTTATTCAACCTGACAGTTACATTAATAAACATATTATTTATGTTATCTTTGTTTCTGTTGCTCAGTACAGATTTTTAATAATTTTTCTGTATTTCAGGACCATATTTCCAAGAATATTTAACATGGTCTGTGAATGAGGACTGTGAATTACTAATAAAGTGCAAGGTAATATTTTACACGTGCATTTTCTTGATGATAATAACACAATAAAGCTTTTTTTATCAGTAAAATCTTTACTAATATTTATGAGCCAAGTGCTTGATTGGTCTAATTAGTTAGTAAATCAAAATAGGAAAAATAGGAATCACCTAAAATGTTTATTTAAAGATGCATGTTAAAAGTAATCTTCCACTATTTTTGATTGATCATTATTTCATCCATCTATCTCCTTCTGCTAATTACAGTTTGGGTAAAATAGGTAGCAAGTCCATGAAGGAAGAACCTTTTCAAACTTTTCAAGCTAGACACCGTGTTTCCTTCTATGGGAGCCAATGAGAACAAAACACATTTACTGATTTTAAACAAATGATTACAAAACGTTGACCATTAATAAACATTGTTTTACACATTTACCTCTTCACTCGTTGCCAGCGGTGAAAGGGAGTCTGATTCTTGTCATTTTGCTGAAGTTTGCACTCCCCAGGGCTTTTTGACCCTAATGGGCATCCGTTGGTAAGGTCTTACTCCAACACAAAAATACTGTTTGCTTGCAACAATTTAGGTATCTACTGCCCCCTATCGCCAGGAAAAATACACACTGTCACTTTAAAATCCTTTAAAAACAAGGATTTTTTTTCATTGTGACTTTATTTCCATACACTAGTATTTATTTATTTTTACTTTTTTAATTATTAAAATATGTTTGAGGAAAAACCTAAATTTCCTACAGTCAATGGAAAATGTCCAAGATATTTTCTGACTGGAACATCATTTGTGTTTCAATGAACATTTTTCTTCCAGTGCAGAACAAAAACATGATTTCCACTTCTTTGTGACTTATTGCTTAGTCTTTATTAGGTTTTGCATCAATCTCTAAACTCTCACCTATAAAGCCGCAAACGGTTCCTCTTTAAAACATGTCAGGACTAGTACGTACCCTCCTAATTAAATAGATCAAGAACACCGCGTTCGGCTAACCTTTTCCAAGTCACAGTCCGTGACAGGTGAAAACGTTCCAGAAACGTCAGATACGTTAAATCTCAATCTTCATGAATTCTGACCTTACTCATCACTTCTTTGTTTGAGTGCTACATAAGTAATATTTTACATCTTTGAGAAGAAAAAGGTATAATTCCATAAGTACAAGAAACAATCAGAGTAAACCTTATATGTGTGCATTATTCTCTACGCAAACAGGTGGCAAACACAAAGAAGGACACATCTTTCAAGTGGTTCAAGGAGGACATGGAAATAAAAGAGGTTGTTTATGATCAGGAATCAGGAGTCAGCTCTCTCGCCATTCCGCAGGTATTTAAATCTACGTTTCTGTCCCGGTCTGGTTCAAAGAATTTCTGTTTTTTTAGAATATCGGCATCAGACGATGTATGTATGTTTGAAGGGTTTTACAAGAAGACACTCCTGAGTTCACCTTCAAGTGGGTTGAAGTTGAGCATACCCGGAAATGAAAGATCAAATGAGGAATTCTGGTTTTCTCCAGGGATATTTAAGAGATTAATTTCAGGTATTTTACCTCAGGTTACAAAGAAAGAGGCTGGCTCGTTCAAGGCTGTGGTGTCAGATGGTAGAGGAGAGGACGTCAGCCTGCTGAAGTTACAAGATGGTGGTGAGATGTCGCCTCACATTCACTCACAGTAATATGTTGCAACAGCTGCATAACAAGCTCTCAGGTGGCTTTGGAATATTCATATATTTTTCAGAATATGACAAGCTTCTCCAGCAGCTGAGTAAACAATGCGGTGAGTTACACACACACACACACACACACACACACACATTTAAAGGATCATTATTGTGCAACCTGAGATGTGCTGAGTTTAAAATATTTTTATTGCAACATGTTTGTTATGCTAAGATTTTTAAAATTCTGTGCTGTGAAAAAGTATGTTTTCGATTTTTGCTTTTTTTTTGTCACATTTGTTTCAGATCAGCAACTTCTAAAATTCAGGTGTCGTATGATGATTTTAGGAAATGCATGTAAAACCGAATATCCTCTCCCACCCATCTTGGAAAAAATTTGGGTCTACACCACCTCAATTTCACTAAATTACTCCAGTGCATTGTAAAACACATTCGTAAGCATGCCAAACCTGTAGGTGGCAGTAGTTCCCCAAATCATCTTTGTCTTTGCCGAAAAAGATTCCTTAAATATGGAAGTGGCGTTCAATAACTGTCTTTAACATCGTCCTTCGCTCGTGGTCTCCTACGTAGAGTGGGAGTTTTGCTTTGTAAACAAGCAAAACCAGAGCAAAACAGGAAACCCCAGTTATTTACGTCCACAAGCAACTTCTGTGATAGGTCAGTTTTTAAAAGAATCTTTTTTGATGCATCTTATCTTCACTTTCGTGTGGATGTCCAGCCACACTGTAGAAACACATTTTTGTTTTTTGTCTTTCGGATACCCGGCTACATGTATACAACTTCTTATTTATTTACAGAAATATCCAAACTATCCAGGTTTTGTGTGAAAAGTGTTACTTGTTGTAACATCCTTGGCAGAAACAGCTGCAAACAGGTTTTTGTCTTAGCTTGATAACGAGCTAACTGCGGAGGAATTTTGTCCCAATCGTTTTAATTCAACCTCAATGGAAGTTTTTTCAGCATGAGCAGCCTGTTTAAGGTCAAAGGTCAGACATTCCCCTTCAGGATTACTCTACAAAGACCAGATTTCATTGTTCTATCAATTACAGCAAGTCATCAATCAACCAATCAATCAAATGTAATTATACAGCACGGTCTACCACCTTAGTGGAGCCCCAAGGTGCTGAACAGCACATGAAAACAAGGACAAAAACATCATAGTAGATAAAAAGCAAAAAAATAAATAAAGCTGCAAGCAGCGTCGTTCGGCCCTCGCAGCTCCGCGCCGCTCCACCCTGGCTGGTAGTCTGTTGCACCCGGGCACGTCTGCTGAAGATAAACATCGACCACCCCAACACCAGAAACCTCCAACATTCTCCTCGTCTGCACCTCACCCTGACTCAGCATCTTCTCTGAGCCCACCATTAAATTACACATGTAACCACTAGGGGATAATCTATCTTTACCACACTGGTGGTGTGATGACACAAACCAAGTTTAATGATAGTCTGACCACGTTTTTTGAAGTCATTGAAGGTTAAAGTTAACTAGGGGGCGCTGTGACCAACTACAGAAAAATCCCATTGAGATCAGCTTTGGTTGACAAAGATGGTTTTCTGTTATTTTGGCATCAATCAGACGTTGTGTGTGTGTTATCTAGTGCCAAAGATCTGAAAGGGGGTGGAGCTACATGGGGTTTCAACCAACAACCACATCAATGTGTTTGGTGCAGTCATATGATGACACAAGCCAAGTTTAATGCCATTCTGACCTTGTTTTAGGAAGTAATTACCTCTTAATCTTATCTAGGGGGCGCTGTGACCAATTACATAAAAATCCCATTGAGGTCCTCTTAGGGAGTCAAAGATGGTTCTGTGGTAGTTTGGCATCAATCAGACATTGCGTGTGCTTTCTAGAGCCAAAGAGCTGAAAGGGGGCGGAGCTAAAGGGATTTGAACCAACAACCACATCAATGTGTTTGGTGCAGTCACGTGATGATACAAGCCAAGTATAATGCCATTCTGACCTTGTCTTTAGAAGTTGATAAAGTTTGAACCCATCTAGGGGGCGCTGTGACCATTTACAACTAAATCCCATAGAGGTAATCTTTGCTCATCAAAGTTTCATGGGTCATCTAGAGCACATATGTCAGAGTCAAGGCCCGCGGGCCAGATGCGGCCCGCGGAGCATTTTTATGTGGCCCGCGAGATAAATATCAAAAATATATTAAAACTGGCCCGCTGGCCGATTTTTCGGCAAAGACTACAACTCCCATGATGCTTTGCGGCGGCAGCGCGGAGCAGACGCGCCCCCCTCCTTTGTGTTTTTCCAGCGCCGAGGCAGTCAGAGGTAGTTGGGTGTCTGCTGCTCCGCTGTCTCGGGCAAGCTACACTCCTCTCACTCAGCGCCGAGTTCACTCAGCTGTTTTCTGACGTTGAAGCCCAGAAACGGAGATTCTAGCCGCTCAGTAATGTGTTCATGACTTAAAGAGAAAGTTTTCAAACTAACTTCCAGACAGAGCTGATATAACTCCAGCGAGCAGCGACACGCTCAAACCAGCACGGCTCTGTGGTTGCTGTCGTGTTTCCCCCCCGACACACAACAACGTGGTCAAGCTGCTCAGACATGTTAATCAGCACAAACCTATGTGAGCACCTGTTGTCATCTAATGTTGTCATTATTATGATGAAGATGAACAAAACAACAGGAGTCTCCTCCTCAGCTCAGATCAACCCCATGATGCAGGTATCTGGCTGGAACAGGTGAGCATCACAGTAAACCAGTGGAACAAACTGAGCTTTAAATATGTTGGTTTTATGCTCTTTTTCTGCTCCAAAACATGAAAGTTTACAGGTGAGATGTTGCATTTTCATTTAAGATAAAATTATATTTTTATTTTGTTGTTGGCACGTGAGAAAAGATTTAACCTACAGTAAACAGGAAGTGGAAAGGCTGCAGATAGATGAATAGAATAGAAAATCCCTTTATTGTTCCTCAGTGGGGAAAGCTAGACGTCACAGCAGCGATGACACGTATTACAGGAGAAAAAAAGGAGAATAAAAAATAAGAAAAATGAATAAACAAGAAAACATAAATCCTGAATAGATTTTAAAAATGCTGATTATACCACAAGTAATGAATACCACTGATGCCTTTTATTTAAAACTGACTTGCTCGTGTGTAATTTGGTTATTCCACATTCAGTGTTAATGCAGAAATATGTTTGTTTCCAAATTTAAAGGTTCAAAATTGCATATATGTTGATAAAGAAAACGTGCAAATTTGCCGTCACTTTTTCAAAAAATATTAAGTTTGGCCCTCGACTCCGTCCCAGAGTTTCATTTCGGCCCCTTGTGAGTTTGAGTTTGACACCCCTGATCTAGAGCCAAAAGGCTGTAAGTGGGCGGAGTTAAAAGTGATTTGAACAAGTGAGCAAATACATGTGTTGATTGCAGTTGTGTGATGACTCCCGCCATGTTTGATATAGTTTGGAGCTTTTTTGCAGTAGTTACAAAGGTTTTATTGTATCTAGGGGGCACTGTCCCAAATTTAGGAAATATTCCATGAAGCAGTTTGTAGGTTGACAAACAATCATTGGTGTGCAGTTTGGTGTGAATTGCATCATGCATGTGTTATTCAGGGCCTAATATCTGTCAGGGGGTGAAGGTAAAGCGATATCAACCAATGACCACAGGATTGCATCGGGTGCCTTTGTGTGATGACATATAGCAAGTTTGGTGCAGTTGTGACCTCATCTGTACGAGTTATTACAGTTTTAAAGGTATGTAGGGGGCGCTGTGGTGATATTATACAACGTTCACCAACTGTTTGTGCCTCATTGGCTAAAGGGCATGATTGTTGATTGCCATGTTCAGTCTCGTGCAGATCGGAGGCTGCGGAAGTTAGTCAAGCGTAAGGTCAAGGCGTCATGCCAGAATTCGCCATGGAATCAAAGTCCCTCCCTTTCTGGAAAGCTATCAGAACTGAATGGTCATTACAGCATCATGACGACAGTGCATGACCTTAGTGTCATGTTGACTAACTTAGAGTGGACAAATATGGGCATTTCACCATAAAACAATCGACTTCCTGATGTCAGGGGCGAGGCTTAGGTGATGTCAGCTGTCCACATTGTCATTGTCTTGAGATGGGGTCAGTGATCACACAGACAAAGTCTGATATGGATCTGATCATGCACATGGGAGTTATTACGTCAAGTAATGTAATGGCGAAAGGTCAAAGTTTGAGGCTTAGCCATGCCCACACCTTTCAACTTTTGAAAAATCTGATGGTTGAATTTTTCCCCCACGTCTTAAGCAGGGGTGTCAAACTCAAACTCACAAGGGGCCGAAATGAAACTCTGGGACGGAGTCGAGGGCCAAACTTAATATTTTTGAAAAAGTGACGGCAAATTTGCACATTTTCTTTATCAACATATATGCAATTTTGAACTTTTAAATTTGGAAACAAACTTATTTCTGCATTAACACTGAATGTGGAATAACCAAATTACACACGAGCAAGTCAGTTTTAAATAAAAGGCATCAGTGGTATTCATTACTTGTGGTATATTCAGCATTTTAAAATCTATTCAGGATTTATGTTTTCTTGTTTATTCATTTTTCTTATTTTTTATTCTCCTTTTTTTCTCCTGTAATACGCGTCATCGCTGCTGTGACATCTAGCTTTCCCCACTGAGGAACAATAAAGGGATTTTCTATTCTATTCATCTATCTGCAGCCTTTCCACTTTCTGTTTACTGTAGGTTAAATCTTTTCTCACAGGCCAACAACAAAATAAAAATATCATTTTATCTTAAATGAAAATGCAACATCTCACCTGTTAACTTTCATGTTTTGGAGCAGAAAAAGAGCATAAAACCAACATATTTAAAGCTCAGTTTGCTCCACTGGTTCACTGTGATGCTCACCTGTTCCAGCCAGATACCTGCATCATGGGGTTGATCTGAGCTGAGGAGGAGACTCCTGTTGTTTTGTTCATCTTCATCATAATAATGACAACATTAGATGACAACAGCTGCTCACATAGGTTTGTGCTGATGAACATGTCTGAGCAGCTTGACCACGTTGTTGTGTGTCGGGGAGGAAACACGACAGCAGCCACAGAGCCGTGCTGGTTTGAGCGTGTCGCTGCTCGCTGGAGTTATATCAGCTCTGTCTGGAAGTTAGTTGAAAAACTTTCTCTTTCAGTCGTGAACACATTACTGAGCATCTAGAATCTCCGTTTCTGGGCTTCAACGTCAGAAAATAGCTGAGTGAACTCGGCGCTGAGTGAGAGGAGTGTAGTTTGTGCGAGACAGCGGAGCTGCAGAGACCGGTGTTGTGCCATAAATCGACTCACTGCCAAAAAATGATTAGCTTAGTTTTTTCCAGTTCGGAAGTTGTTTTAAGTGTTGCTATTTGTCTTAAACGTTCACAATGAGGATATATTAATCCTTTTTGCAATATTTGCGATTGAAAGATGGTTTGTGGTAAGAACTGGCTTTCTTTATGTTACAGCCTTTATACTAAAAAATAAATAAACAATGTAAAATGGCGCCCTGTATTGAATGTAAACGTTGTATAAATGTAAATAAACAATTCTCCAGCGATTTGATTTTTTCCCCTTCCTTTCTTTAGTGGCTAAACATTTTTTGGCAGCGAGTCGATTTATGGCACAACACCGGCAGCAGGCGCTGATAAAACACAAAGGAGGGGGCTTCGTCGGCTCCGCGCTGACGGCGCAAAGCATCATGGGAGTTGAAGTCTTTGCGGTAAAATCGGCCAGTGGGCCAGTTTTAATATATTTTTGATATTTATCTCGCGGGCCACATCAAAATGCTCCGCAGGCCGCATCTGGCCCGCGGGCCTTGACTCTGACGTATGTGGTCTTAAGAGTATATAGCAGAAGTTTGAAGGGACCAGGATCACTCACCAGAAGTTTTGTGGCGATATCTTTAGAAATTACGAAATGGGAGGCAAGCGTAAGACCACAGCGGTATGCCTGACTTCGTCTTGCCGTCACAGCCCCGCCCTCTTTTGAAAACTCCCATAAAGTGACACCAAGAAACACCCACAGGTCTTGAGTTACCAGCTAAAAATTTGTGGCGATTAAGTGAAATGGGGCGATTTGGGACCTATCACAGTAAAACTTGACCTTTTTGGTCCTGAGGGGCCGGGGCTTGTGTGATGCCATCATCCGACCATTCAATTTTGTTTGTGGCTGGATGTCGAATGACCACAGTAATTTTGTAACTCTACTCTATTCGAGTATGAAGTTATAGCCATTTATATTTTTTGGCGAGTAGTCGAAATTCGAGGCCTGGCCACGCCCCCTCAGCATATACGAAAAGTCAGTTTTATTTTTTTCTATTTGATCGCCCATCCCTTCTGAGCAGTTTCCCAGAACTTTCGAGACGATCGTGCGAAAAATGATCGAGGAAATCAATCAGAAGCTGACCCTAGAAACGGCCAAAACGGAGTCAGAATTGCCATTTCAAACCAAAATGGCCGACTTCCTGTTTGATGTTGACCATGGTTGCAAGAGGCTTTTCTGTGCGGACTGTTGAGTACTACAAGTGTACAGAATTTCATAACTGTACAATAAACTAAGCTTTATGGAGGGGGGTATTTTTTACATTCTGGGGGAGCTGTGGAGCTAGTTTTATTGTGATTTTTTTGGGACCTTTAAAATAAAAAAATTTTACACCACGCCTGACATGTGTGCAAAAATTCCTGAGTTTTCAGGCCAGACTTGAACTCCTGAAGAGTAAGAGCTTGCTTCACTGCATGAGGGAGCTTGTTCCAAAGGGTTGGAGTTTTTACCGAGAAGGCCCGGTCCCACCTAGATCTCAATTTAGAGCGGGGGACTTCCAGCCACTCCTGCTCAGCATAGCGAAAGGCTCTAGAGGGGATACGCCGCTGTGACGGTGCAGCCAGATATGGGGAGCACTGCCCTGCAGTCATCCAGGCCACAAAGCAACTCCACACCATCACACTACCTCCACTTTGTTGCACACACACTGACGTTGACAAAGTTGTGAAATGTCGCCTTGGTTCATCAGTCATTGGCCCTGACCTCTGAACCTAAAGTTGCAATAGCAAATCTACAAAACAAGCTAGCTTTTAAATGTAAACACGGTCACGGAACTCTCATTCCTCCGGTGTCGGTACAGGATCTGCTCGGGGTCCTTCGGCTGCCGATGATGTCAAAGTAGTTGATTGGCTGAACATGAAGCTTATGAAAGTTATGTTATCACGTTATGATTTTGATTGGTCGGAACAAATTTGCTGTCGTAGTCTTAGCGGTTGTAGTCCTGTAGTCCAAAAATCAACACTTTTTGGAGAAAATATGTTTGAAATTCTAAAGGAAATGTAAAATATAAGCAAATGATAAATGGTGACCCTCAAAAGCTCTTGATGTTGATGAAATGGGACAAAATATAATATAAGAACTTTATTGAAAGACATCAAGCAATATTTTGAGTCAAAGAATGTATTTAGACAACAACTAAGGAAATATACAGACGGACTCCACATTAATACAAACAGATGTGGCTTCACATATAAGAACTGTTCTATTTTTTGTCAGTCCAATGTTGGTTTTATGCAGTTTCACATTCTTTACAAAACAAAGATAATATGCTGTTTTATTAACAAATTACAATTATAAAGAAAACATTTAGGTGTTAACAAACAGGAATTTATTAACAAAACTGCTGATGTCTTTCCAAAACGTATGTGTGAAAGCCGAGTAGATTTGCAGTCATGTGACGTCATCGGCAGCCGAAGGACCCCAAGCCGATCCTGTACCAACACCGGCTATCATTCCTGAGCCACGTCCGCCAAAATTCATGTTGTCAGATGAAACGAGATAGCGCTAACAGCAGTCAACGTTTTCAGGTCCAAACATCTTTTGTCGTCTGTGACTTCAAATGGTGTGTTTTTTTAGGTCTCTGGTAGTTTGTTGAAGTGGTAGCAGCCAACTTTTTTTTTATCTCTACAAAATATTTATAGCTATGTTAGAACGTTGTTAAGACACATGAAAAAAGTTAGCTTGTTTTCCAGATTTGTTATTGTAGCTTCCGATCTTCAGGTCTTTTCCAGGGTTCTTTAGTTTTTAATATCTTCAGAAAAGGGAAGTACGTGTTGCTTTTTGAGGTCTTTTAGCACGGTTCATGTCATCAGACAAGTTCTATTGAAGTATTTTTTTATTTCTACAGATAACACTGACTAGGTTAGACCTGGGTGTGGCTAGTGAGATTTTATATATAAATCACATTTAAGAGGGGGATAATTACTTTTTCCCCACAGGCCCAATTGGTTAAGATAATTAAATCATAAAAAACTGCATTTTGGTTTTCCTCAGTCTACCTTTGTTTGACATTGAAGTCTGTTTTCTTTTCTAAAATCTTTATATGTGGCAAAAAAAGCAGACAAAGGACATACTTCCCACAGCACTGAAAGTTTTGAACTACATAGATGACTGGACTGAATTGAGAAATGTTGTTTTCAGCATTATCAGCTGGTCCGCTGAAGATTCAAAGCACTGCTGAAGGTTTCAATCTCTACTGCGACCTCAGATACTACATCAGCTTCCTGAAGACAAGCTGGCACTTCAAGTAAGTTTATTTCTCGTCCTGTAAGGAGACAATGAAAGGAATGGGTAACTGCTGTTTTCTATTAGTAGATACAGTCTTAGTCTTTTATTTATTTTAGGGTGTTCATGTTATTTACTTCAAGATGTAGAGATTCTGTGGAACTCAGTGCAATAAATCAGGAAGATGTACAGTCATCTGCAGGAAAACTGCCAGCCAGAGAGTGGATTTATGACAGCAGCTCATAAAGAACAGATCATAAAAGTGTGCTGGAAATCCTGTAGATATTCACACATCGGACACGACATATTAAGAGATAAAAGCCACTCAAGTACAGCAGTTCTAGTTTTAGTACTTTCTACGCAGTATTTCTATTGAAACATGGAAATGTATTTTGCCATATATTTAATTCTCATCTTTATATTTATATAAGATAACTTTCACCATGTTTCTGTTTAGTTTTTTAGGATTTCATTTGCTCAAGTGTCTGTTAAGAATTATTTCATTTGCCATGAAATTGTTTAAAACTGTTGTTTAAGCAACTACTATTTTTTTCAAGCAGTATTAAAATTCTAGATAAAACAAACAACTTGTGGAAATTTTAACTTAATCATCTGTTTTTGTCTCGTATTACCAGCTGAAATTAGCCTCGCCCCTCCCGATTTCATACAAATGCACCAGTGATGACAACCGTTTGATAGGATGTACAGTAGTCTGAGCCTCGTGGACCAGTATCCAGCACGTTTTGGGTTTGACCCTGCTTCAACACACCTGATTTCAATTAGTAGGTGGTTAACAGGCTTCTGCAGCACCTGATGAGCTGCTTCACCGGTGATTCAACTCCTGAATCAAGTGTTTTGGACCACTAAAATGTGCTGGATACTGGTCCTCGAGGCCCGGAACTGAATAACTGTGATGTAGAGAACAGCATTCAAACACAGATGACTTTTTTTGTTTGTGAAATACTTTAGATGCAATTTTTAGATTCTCAGGCTCAAACATTGGTGTTTCTTGATTTTTAAGCTAGGTGGATAGCACCACCTGCTGGAGAAGTTGAAGATGGCTGCTACAAAGACAACAACCGTGTTTAATAGACATTCAGTCATTTAAGAAATTTACGTTTGCATCATTCTCCATAAAAGTGTTTTTCTATTAGTTTTTTCTTTGCATTTGATGAGTAAAAGTAAATAAAGCTGATTTTGACCATCACAATCATGTTTTTATTCTGCATTCTGCACAAATAAAAAGCATAACTGGTCTATGTAAAATTTGCACCGTCTAAACTGTGCATTTTCCTTTTCTTGCAGGGAAAAGAGGATGGAGGAGGCCAGGGTAAAACCTGGCAGCAGCATGCAGAAAGTCTGGATTGACGTTTCAAACCCGTCAGAAAACGATAGAGGCAAATACACTTTGGAAATGTTTGACGGCAAAGACACGCACAAACGTTATTTTGAACTCTCCGCAGAAGGTGAGCAGGAAAAAAGGTTTAAAACAAGACATTAAAGTCACTGAATGTTTAAATCCTCCTTGTTGTTGCACCTGTCACCAGTTTTTGCCGAGGCCCTGCTGGAGCACCAGAGGTTAAAGTAAGTCTTGCATGGGTTGCCGTGTCCCTAACAGAACTCGTAAGTTACAGACCTACATAGATTGTTAATATCTGTCATGTTGATTTGTGTTTTTGATTTAATCCCTCAGGCAAGTGGCTATTGCAGAAAAAAGTGAGCATTTTTGTTCATTTTTAGACATTTTTGAGTAAAAAAAAATCTGCTTCTGCCGAGCTACTTTTGCATTTTTTTGTTTCCAGATCGTGCCAAAGTGACTAAAGGTCTCCCTGATGTTGTGGCCATCATGGAGGACAAGGTGTGACATCGTCAAAAATCATATGAGGTTACGGCTACATCACGTGTTCACTTTTGTCTTCTTCTCAGTCTTTATGCCTGACATGCTACTTCGATGGCGACCCAGCTCCAGAGATCTTCTGGCTTCATAACGACAGGAAGATCCTCGATCAGACTCAGTTTACCATCACTAAAGAGACCAAACGCAGCTCTCTCACGATCCACAAGGTCCACATGGAAGATTCTGGAAAGTACAGCATCTTAGTCCGCAACCAGTATGGATCAGAAACAGCTGATGTGACCGTGAGTGTGTACAAAGAGGGAGAGAAGCCTCCAGCTAATGCGGTGGAGATGGGTTAGAACTGCAAACCAAGACAGAGCTACAAATAATGAAGATTATATAACGAGAATTAACTCAACTTTCACACAAAAAAGCACTAGAGTTGTCATAATTTCAACACGGATGCCGTAGTATCACTTTGTTTACTAAAGAGGCTGTAGAAGTTAGCTGAAGCTGATTGGCTTGTAAAACATTTCATGAGGTGGGGTTTAGCACATAGACGTCATATACGTAGACACGACGTGCACTGGCACTGCCCATTGGAGCTGGCGTAGCCAGCGGACCGCCATCTTGGATGGGTTTCCAATCGCCCTCAATGCATTTGTTTCTACTGAGGAAAATGATTACCCAACTAAAAAGCACATTTTGTCATGCTTTTACACGAAATCAGCAGGCGAGATAGTTAAAATATAAATAAATTAAACAAGTTAAAATATAAAATCCCAACAGGTAGGCTGGAAATGTCAATAGTAATCCCACGTTATCTGTTTTCAATAGTGTGCCGGTTGTTGCAAGCGTAGGCTACACAAACAATGGGAATAGCTGCCCATTCTGCGTTGACCCCAGATGGGTTTGATGAACCCATCCAATATGGCGACGACGCTGTAAAGCTCTCCATCGCCCAATGGTGCGTCTACGTATTCATGTCTATGGTTTAGCACACATTGGCTTACATCCACTGAGACAATTAAAGCAGAAATGCAGAAATTTTTTTAGGGGGAGCCATCTAGAGATGGAAAAATGTGTTGCACCGTAAGCCTGTCTCGTTTGTGATTGAGCTCCTGTAACCGGCCAACAGAGCTAAACATTTTTTCACCATTTTTATTTTCATGTTTATTGATTTATATCTGTTTTACGTTTCCATAAGAAATATCGCCAACTCTGCATCCGTCTAGGTACTTCCACAAACACGCACATGCTCTGTGATTGACATCTGTACGTAAGCGGATGGCTAGTGCTACTGGCCAAAGCTGGGTGACACTCAATTCAAATTAAATGCTGCTCTACAGGATGGAGCGGGACTTCCCAGCCAGCATGCATAGGTGGGTCCCATATGAATACATATATGGGCAAACCGTTTGGGTGCCAACAGGTTTTTTGCAGTTTCCATGATGGTCCCACAGGGGTTTGCCCAGATTTTACTGGGCCCTACATGGGTTTTTAGAGGGACCCAGATGGTTTGGGTCATACACGGGCTTGTTAAAATCTATGTGGGCAAAATCCTGTGGGGCTACCATGGAAAATGCGGCACTCATACAGGGCCCAACTATGCATGCCGGCTGGGTTGGTATTCCCTCACAGTACAGGGCAAGACTATCAATTTCTAAATTCAAATTTCTTGAATGAATTTTACATTACAGAGGTAATTTAGCTCCGTAAACATGCTGAAGCTCTTATTTCTTTCTTGTCTGTATTTTTCCATCTTTCTCCTGGTTTTATTTGCATAATTTAGTCAATGTTTGTATCAATACCACCTTATTAGGAAGGCTGTGTGCTTCGTTTGAGTTTTAGTAATCTGTCTCTGCCCTTTGGCTTTCGTTGTGTGAGCGGAAAATACCCGTTTGGTTTTTATTTCCTGTCTGCCTCCTCCAGCGTGAGTCTGACATTTCGTTCAACCATCAAAATGCTTCTTCTTAGCTCTTGTGATTCAAACTTTGGTTGTGTGGTTTGTCTGTACTCAATAAAGCGTCTTTCAAGCTATCTCTTATAATTTGTTTTATGATGGCACGCTTTACCCTGTAAACTTTGAACATGGAGTTAAAATTTAGACGAGGTTACTTTATGTGTAATTTTGCAATGAGTGATCTTTTCTTTTAGTTGGGGAGCAAACCGTTCCCCGTGTCATTAACCCTCCTGCGGGGCCTGCATTCGCCAGCTAGATCAAGGTTTAAACAGGCTGCAGCCGTGGATGACATTAAGTGAAAATTGCACGAATTATTTTCTTTCAAATTAAATTATGTGAAGGTGTTGAAGCACTTAAGCAGTTGCTTCAATGCCAGTGCCATGTCCATCATTAATACTGTGAGAGTTTGAAGTTACGCATAATTCATTTATCGCTAGATTCAGATACTGTGTAAAATTTTCCACGTTGCAAGACGAGGCTTGGTAAGTGAACTCTAGGTTGTTCAAACAGTTATGATTTCGTCATAAAACGTTGTTACTCATTAGCCACATCACCAGCCACCCTTTGGGTATAAGATGTGGGTTCACACTCACCGTCTCCACATTGTGTTGAGCTTCGCACAACTGTCCCAGCTTCCGGCCACCGTGGTCAAGGATACCCTCTAAGGAACGATGGATTTCAGCGGAACGTGGCAGGTCTACGCTCAGGAAAACTACGAGGAGTTCCTCAAGGCCATGGGTGAGAAGCTTGTCGCAACGCAAAAGAAAACGATGGTTATCCATATATTTTTTGTTGCATGGATCGATACTTTCTTCTTGACAGAACTTCCAGAAGATGTAATCAAGATGGCCAAAGACATAAAACCGGTAACCGAGATCAAACAGACGGGCAACGACTTCGTCATCACCTCCAAAACGCCCGGAAAGTCTGTGACAAACTCCTTCACCATCGGCAAGGAGACGGAAATTAACACCATGGATGGGAAGAAGCTGAAGGTTTCTTGCTTTTATTCATTCATAGATGAAATTCAGCTTATTAAAGTTTGACCAGGTCCAAATGAATAGAGAACTAATATGTATGGTTTAAACGAGTTTCTAGTAAGTCTACGTCTCTTTTGAGGGACACATTAGGTGTACTGAATTGTTTCCCAACCCCCAGTGCACTGTCAATCTGGAGGGTGGAAAGCTCGTCTGCAATACCGGCAAATTCTGCCACGTCCAAGAACTCAAAGGAGGAGAGATGATCGAGGTCTGGTGCACAGGAATAATCCTGCACACATGCTGAAATCCTGCAAAAGATTTTATTTTTAAAAATTATTTTTCTAATTTGTTTTCTTTTTCCCCGTTTAGACTTTGACCCGGGGCTCGACGACTCTGGTCAGGAGGAGCAGAAAGGTCTAGACCTGAACAAAAATTAGAATATGTATTTAAATAAAGAGGTGTTTACTGTATGTTGTGTTGTTCTTTATGTCTGTGCACATTTGGCCAACATGCCTTTGACACAATGCAAAACACTTATTGTTGAAACTAAGGCTTTTAAAGTAAATGTCATATTCAATTCTAGCTTTATGGAGGTGAATATAAATAACACTAAAACTTAAATGATGCAAAAAACTATTTGTCTGTGCAGTGTGTCCTCTATAGGATATGTGCATGCATTAATATAATTTTTATGCCATAGCATTCCCACATGGATGATAGGTATGTCACATACATTTCCTAAACATGTAAAATGTTTGATAATCAAAAATTTTATTTTTACTTATTCACATAATTTAGCATTTTGACATTTTTTGAATGACAACTGTGCTAAAAATAGCAGGAATTACTACAAAAATTAAAGTTAAAAGGGTATCACACCCAAATATAGTTATTTGAAATAACAATAAACAGAGACAAAGATGGGGGAGGGGAAGGAATTTATTTATTTTTTTAAACTTTGTCATCAATTCAATGCACATTTTACATTTTTGAAAATCAATCAAGACAAATCTTAAAATGGGGCACATCTTTTAATCATCGGTGACGTTTCGCGAAAAGGGACAAATTAGCAGCCAATTGTTTCTGTTTTTATGTAGAGCGAGGAGACATTGCTATGCAAGACTGAATCCGGCAAAAAAAACAAAGGTAATAATTAATCGGTGAGTCAGATTCAACCGTCAGCTGGCGGAAGAACAGCTGAGGGCTCAAAGTGACCTCGGATTGGTGATTATTCAAGAAAAAAAGAAAAGTTGGCAAAAAATTAACTTAACGAGTTCGTTAGCATTTAAGTGTCGATCTTACAATCTGTAAACAGATTAAAACGTCAAATCTCTCCATACGCAAGTCTCCTCGAATCCAATTAAATTTTTTTTTTGTTTTATTTAATTTGCACTTGGCATATCTGACCCTACACTGCGTAATACAAAACAATAGAAAAACATGTGTAAGATCTCCTTCAGGTCGACAGTGTAGGGGTACTGCTAAATGCTAACAGCAGGAACTTTCTTTGTTTTTTTAACAAAAATATTCTTCAATATTGAAGTCAAGACATGTTCTTAGCACGTCTTATACATTCATTCTCATTACTAAAAATACTTTTGTCAGACAGGCATCAAATGTTTGCCTGTAAATGTACATATGCTACAAGTACTTTACACATTTTTTATTTACATGGCTCTTGAACACATTAACAATCTCTTTTGTTTTGTTGTTTTTACACTGGCTATTAGCAGCTTCAATTCTGCAAAGGGAAAACATGAAAAAGCCTCAGCAGAGGCCTAAATCACAAAAATATAGAACTCATAAGATAGTCCATTGCATCTCAATCACTTCCCATAGCATCCTAACCTGGTACTCAGGGTGAAGTTCTGGTTACAGTGCAGGAGGGGAAACGAGCAGCATCAAGGGGACGGATTATCAGATGGTCGGTCAGGGACGACGTTTGAAAACAAACAAATCATCTCCGTTGCTATAGGTTACGCCCCTTGAGCTGCTTCCCTCTAGAAAAGCTCCTGGGTTCTACCTCACCTCAGACGTGCGCGCACCCAACTGGACCCCGTCGTAAAAACGAGGCCCTCTTCCGCGCGTTGGGAGCTGCGCCACCGTCGTGATGAGGCAGAGACTGAAGGGCAGTAACAGTACTGATCGAAACAGACGAATGTTTAGGGAATGCTAACCCATTCACCGCCGGGGCTGGCAAGAGAAAAGGAGTGGGAATCACGCCAACCACACGGGGGCCGTCAACAAAAAAAAAGCTTTGGTTACCCAGCGCTTCACATATCTTTCAATCACATCAAAAAGGACTTGTACAAAATAATGCTGTGATAGTGTTGCGGACTTCAGGCACACTCAACTCCTATAGTGCGTGTGCGCACAGCGCAATAAAAAAGGGATACAGGAGTTGGTGGTCTGAAGTCCATGTGCTATGGTCTCGTTCAAGCCTTCGAGGTCAGGCTTTCACCGTATCCACCAGCTCACGTTCAATAGAATATCATTTTTCCCTGCAGAACTACAGTTGAGTGCCTTTTTTCGTTCCAAACAAGGTATATATATTAGCTAAGAAAAAGGGGGGGGGCTCTTAAAAAAATGCTACAAACATGAACTCGCTTTAGCACCCGAAACTTTGGAAGTCCCTCCAAAGACTTTAACCTTAAAACCAAAACCAGTGAAGTAGCTCAGCTGCCCACAGAAATGGACCATAAAAGTAATGGATGTCACCTGACCTATAGTTCAACCCCTATTTGGGGGGGAAAAAAGAACACTCAATCTGCTCGGACAGCCAACTCTAAAAAGAACAAAACAAAAAAAAGGTAAAAAGAATCCAGTTTGTCGTCGTTTTACAAAAACTGGCTCCATTTAAGGCATGCCCAACCAACAAGGCAGCAAAGCTGTAATAGCTTAAAAGTCTATTTAAAAGAAATTGACTCAACGTCAATTCACTGCTTTAAATGTCCACGTTTAGCTACGGATGATGTCTGTTAAAACGTTAAGTGTATTACAGCTTTGAGGCATTCCTGGTGAGCAAATGCCTCAACAGAGTCACAGTCTAAGCATTGGCTCTAGTTAGGTGAAGTGTGTGTACTCAGCTCAAGCCTGCACCTTCAGCAGGTTTTTGAGCTCGAAGGCCATCATCTCCCTGTGGTCACAGGACGCTATAGGGAAAGACACCCAGTGACTCGGGGGTTTGGGCAACACGCTAGGTGAGGGGGGCTCACTGAACTTAGGGCCTGCATAGCTCGGGCTGCCCTGGGTTGACAGGAGCGTGTTAAGATGAGACACTGCACCCTCCCAGCTTTCGTAGTTGGTGGCAAACCGGACAGAAGCATTCTTCTCCAAGGACATGGCCTGCCATGCCTCTGGAGATCTGTGGTAGGCAGGGCCTTTGTCGCTCCGACGGTGGCTGTGGTGGTGAAGGGCCCCCGTTCCTCCTACAGATGCTGCTGTGGTTCCGTTCTGGTCACGGCTTCTCTGCTTAGCCTTGCCAAGCTGATGGGCTTTTTTGGGGCGATCCGGGTGGGAAATTGGAATGTTGTACCTCTCTCCACCTCCCATGTTTCACTACTACCTGTCACCTGCAAGACAATTATAAAACGTTACCATTTTCGTTTTTAAAATAAAAGTTATTGCGTAAAAGGCACTCTGCACTGCACCCTCCACAAAAAAACAAGCTGCTGCAGCAGCTACGTGCAGGAGCTGCAGACGTCCAGGGCTGCGCTGCCCCTCCCCCACACACAACCCAGAGCAAAAACACCCCCAGCCAGGCAGCTCTCACCTCTTTGTTGTGAGAGAGTGGACGTGGCTGAGATCCCTCTTTAATCTTTCACCTCCGATCGGTCCCCAGGTCCTCGAAGTAGCTCTCTGTCTACTTCTCGCTGCACTTAGAAGTCCAGCAAGGTCTGAAGTTTTCATGTGCCAATGAGCGTTGTTTTCCCGTGAAGCCGAGCTGAACATCAATTCACCTCGGCGCACGATGCTCCAAGAAGTCGAGAGCCTTAAAAATGCGTGAAAAGGCGTTTTTTAGATGCGCAAACTAGCGACAATAATATACAAAACAAAAGCTACGCACGTCTTTATTATGTAACAAGGCATTAATTAGCTGTAACAATGGTGTACGCCACAATGCGTCATGACAAAGACAAAAACAACACCCCGTCGTCTTATTTCTAACTTCTCAGGGTTTATTGATATAAAAATGAACAAATAAACACAAAATAGCATAAAAACGCATTTAGTATTAATCATTGTTCCAACCACTTACGATGAATTTGATTAATAAAGTTCGATGAAAATATGGCAAGTCGCACTTTAGTTAACTAATTTCACATTTACAAACGCTAGAAACACAAATCAAACGGCTACCCAATCCGTATCGCTGTATTTTGCCACATAACCAAAACAAAAGAAACGGAACTCAACATGGCGACGAGACTCAAAACAGCTTCTCTTACCGACTTCCTCAGGCTTGGTTGTTAAAGCCTTTCTTTGAAAATATTTATGTGGTTAGCCTCTGATTTCACTCCGTGGACTGTGTAGGAAGCACAGAAGTCTATGTTTCCTACAAATCCGTCACCCTTTGAGGCTTGTGTGCTGTTACCGGTGGCCGTCGAAACGCCACTTCTCCCTTCCGTTTCTGATTGCAACAAAATGGAATCTTCACCACAGCTATGTAGTCCGTGCTCGCACGGAGCCAACCAATCACGTAGGGAATGCGTTCCGAGCGACCAATTACAGGAGAGGTAAGCGGACGCGCTCGAGCCTGTTGCCAGACTGCTGACGTCAATGGCTGACCCTCCTCCCTCCCATTCCTTTGTTGGAAATGGTTAGGGTATTTCCGGGTATTTCCTAAGAGAAGTGACAAAACAACTCAAAACAATCACTCTCGATGACGAAAATCTCACGTTTACAAGCAAAAGAGCAAGTATGAAGTGTCCCTGTGGTACATAAAACACCGTATATTAGCTTCAAGTCGACAGCGCAATCGTGTTTTGTTATGCAACAAGATAAATACAACAACCTTTCAGATTTAACTGTTTTTCTGAAACAGAATGCCACTGTTTGTTTGTTTTTTTGCGTTTTGTGGGTTGAATCTGTTCTTCAGCTCTGACCAGTTGCAACAGGATGTAATAACCATAACACAAGACATAAACCAGTGACTGTAGAAAACTATGACACCACCCATCCCCCAACGTTGGCTCAAGTTACAATTATTTCACCAAAACTCTTTTTCAGATTCTCAATCCAGGTTTGATTAAGAGTGCTATAACAGCCACCTGAATGTTTTAAAAAAAAGTGTTTTGGAATAAATAAATAAATAAATAAATAAATAAATAAATAAATAAATAAATAAATAAATAAATAAATAAATAATACGGTTGAGAGAGCTGCAGCATTGCAAAATTACATTTTTGGCAAGGGAATGGACAAAAAAAAGCCTACAATAGCCATGAAGTATCAGTAAGAAATGTCACATACTTTTTTGAAATAAAAGAAAATGGCAAAGATTTTTGCATGTAGCCTATATTTGAGTTGGTTCGATGTAAGTTTGACTTAAAGAGACAATAGCTATGTTTACATGGGGACAAGTAATCGGAATGAATGCCCTATAAGATCAAAGATTATTCACGTAAACATGTCAATTGGAATATTCTGATCCGATACAGCTCATTTGGAATGAAATTCCATTGAGATAGGTGATTTTGTCCAATCAACACTCCAATTGACGTCCATGTACACTCATTTGGATTCTTGGGGTAATGCCCACTGAGCATGTGTGCAACTTTGGCGTGACATTTTTCCGCTTCTGCAGACGCTCAGGACAAGTCAAAAACATGACAGGAGGCGAACAGAAGTTATCCTGCTCCCCTCTTCTGTGGAGGAAATGGTGTTACGTACCGCTGAGCCTAGCTTAGTTAAAGTGATAGGTAAAATCTAAAGCATCGGATAATTTCAGTTAGTGTCCATGTAAACAGAGATTTGGGATTTCTGAACAACCAAAATTTGAATTGGATGGGGGAAATTTGGCGCATGTAAATGTAGCTAATGGGTTGTTCTTGCCGTTAATCTCTGGAAATATCCCTTTAAACATTATTGAAAATTAATAAAATGATGTCCAGTTGTTGAAAAATGTTAGCGGCATGGTACCATATAACCATAAAAATCGGGTATATAGGGTGCAGGTCGTCTTTGGGGGATGCCATATTAGACACCATCTTTCCTTCTGGCTGGTTCGGGGTCCTGCGCCTGTCGATGATGTCACACTAGATGATTGGCTGGATGTACAACTTATGGAAGTTAGTTTACCACGTTCAAAAACATTTAGGCAGTAAGAAACACAAATTTATTAACAAAACTGATAAACTCTTTCCAAAACATAAGTGAAAGAACAGAATCAAAAAAGAGATGCAATGTATTTTGGCCAAGCGGCATTGCCGTAGTGTGATGACGTCATTGGCAGGCGCAGGACCCCGAGCAGATCCGGAAAGTGCAGTGCCAGCAAACTACAATTGGCGTTGCATTCTCTCAATGGAAATAACCGAAGGACCATCAAAGTCTGAGGAGTCACGCCGAGGTTGCATGCTTTCTGCTCCACAGGCAACAATATTTACCGTAATGTTTTTTTAAACCAGCAATGGCGATATGGTGTAAAACTACCCAGAAATGTATGTACTGCCCCCTTTTGCCAGGAAACTATACACTGCCACTTTAAGCATTGACCCATTCCTAAAATGAGCCATGACATAATAGCTTTTGTCCATAGTTTTTTTCTTTCCATATCCAATAAAAATCATAAAAACGTATAATAAGACATTTTTAATACTTGTTTACTTTTGAAACTCAATAAGATTTTTTCTACTACAGACCATTTGAGGACAACAACATGTGACATAGCCTAGCAGGTGGTTTTATGGGACTCCAAGTCTGCAAAGTACAGACCAGCAGATAGTCTTGTCCTTGATCAACTCAACTTTTCTTATCTGAAGTTAAAAGGAGCTTTTGCGCAACAAGGCATTTGTCACACTATGGCAGGACACGCCTTTGAAACGCAACGCTGCCTTGAATGGGGGCTGTGCACACCAGGATTGGCTATGTAAGGAAAGTAGGTCACTGAGGCCTCTGTGGGTCACTAAAACCCATTTCACTGTTTGCAAATGCTGACAGTGTAAACAAGTCAAAGAGTAACAGATTTAAACCAATAGATAGTAGAATGGAAAACAGGAAAGCTGCTTGTTTCATTCTTTTTGCTCATGCAAAGTGGGATTTACTCAAGGTCTATAATAGTAATCCAATTTAAATAATAAAAAATATGTTAAAAGGCAAGGGTCATGATAGGAATTTCAATATTCTGAAATCTCCAAATTTTCCAAACACACAAACAAAGGGAAGTGGGTGAGAAAAGACAAAAAGTTTCACGTGTCATTTATGTTTAAACACATGCAAATGAAGTCATTTAATATGTTGTTTTCATCAACAGAACAGTTTCAACTTGCACCTTACTATAAATGTTGCAACTTAACAGGTTAATTTTAAGCTGAACGTTTTATTAAATAGATTATGTAACAGATTTTCTTTAGTGCAAGTCATTTTAAAATATCAAATCAGCTGTTTCCACCCTGCAGGTCACCGTAGTTTCTTACAAAAGCAGTGTACAGTCAGGATTGCATGCTAACAGGACCCAATTTAACTTTTGTCTAAACCTCTTTTATAATTTAAATTCTATAAAAGCAGCAAGTATTTGGTGTTCTGTTGACTATAACATGCTTTAAAAATCTAAACCGTCTTCTGATACATTGCTGTACAGTCTGATGTTTTAGCATTTTTTATATAAGAGTCAGGATAACAATCACAGACAGTGAACTAGTGCCTTTACAGGATTGGTCTTTTGACCTTGGTACTTTGTTTGCAGGTTCAGTGTGGGAGTTGAGTAGAGCTGCAGCTGCTGTTTCATCAAGAGGACTCCTGGTTACCTTCCTCTGGAGGTTTTTGGGAGGAGATCTTTCAGCAGATAATTCCTCTCTAGCCTGATAGCTCCATGGGTTCTCCATGGGAGGAGCTGGCTCATGTTTGAGAGCCTGAGCTGGAGGAATGGTACAGTACAGTAAACTGTACACAGACATGTATTTTTTGATTTAAATGTTTATGTTTACATTTATGTATTTAGCAGACACTTTTGTCCAAAGCGACTTACAAGTGATAATCGGCATGTGGCCCTTGAGGCTAACAACAACAACAACAACAACATTGACATCAATCATGGAGAGGAGGGAACAAGGAGTGGACAGTAGAGAGGGGGGACGGGTGCAGGGAGGGTGCTAGTTAAGAAGATGCTCTCTGAAGAGCAGGGTCTTCAGGAGTTTCTTGAAAATTGAAAAGGAAGCCGCTGTTCTGGTAGTGCTTGGAAGGTCATTCCACATTCCACAAATCAAGCCTAAAATGTGACTTAAAAACAAAAGTAGGTTCTTTAAATAATCTTTCTGTTTTGTGTAAATTATTGCAAAAATTTACAACAACAAATCAAACCTGATACTTGTTTCCTGGTATAAACTGTAGATTAACAAAGAAAAAAGGAAACACATGGTGAAGTTTTAAATTAGGGATGCACCGTTATGAAATTTTGGGGAGATACCGATATTAATATACCTATTATGACCGATAACCTATATATATATATACACACACACACACATATATATGATGACATTCATGCTTCTAAAATCAGCATTTTTTTAAACTGAAAATTATGTAAGCTGAAGTTTTTAATGTTTTGCTTTGTATCTATAAAGTGCAAACAAGATTGTGTGTGTGTGTGTGTGTGTGTGTCTGTTATTGTATTCTCTCTGAAACAGATACGCAAACAGAAACAAAATGGTTATAATTTTGGTTGTTAATATCGGCACAGTTTTACTTATCGGACCGATATGTTAAAAACTGACTAACATCGGCCGATACCAATGTTGATGCTGATTTATTGTGCATCCCTATTTAAAATGTATACTTTCATAAATGTAACTGTCATCCATTTCCATGTTGAGAAATTAACCAGGATACAAAACTATTAAGCCTCGTTAGCGTTGACGTGATTTGATTTCTATTTATTATCTTATTTTGCTTCACTGACCTGGAAACAAGGGGAGGGACTTTGATTTATGGATTCAAGCTGAATCAATCTGAAGTAGTAAATATGTACATAGCGTTTGGGTCCAGGGTGATTTCTAAAAGGGGGTTGTGCAACAAGATGATTTAATCTAAGAACTAATAGGACATTAATGGCTTCAGTCTGTGCTTTTGTCCATTGTATTTATGCTGCCCCTGGACAGACAGTGACATGGACGAAATCTTATTGTAGCTGCACTGTCAGCTTCTAATTACATTTCCTGCCTTCTGGTCTGTTTAATCTGGTGGGTCACTGAAGGAGAAGGCACGGCTTGAGGACTGAACGCATCAACTTTTACAGGACAACATGCTTTCCAAGCTAGTAAATACATGAAACATACAATTCTGAAGAAAAATGTATTTGCCCTTTACAGATTTGTTCTGTTTTGATTCAGTGGGGTTTAGTTGTGGTCACACTTATAAATTTGTAATTTATTTGATTTATCAAGGAAAATAGCTATCAAAATCAACCTGGTCCTATGTGATAAAACAATTGCCCCCACTGCTAATTCAAGAATTAACTTTAACCCTCTCAGGCTCAAAATAAGTTTTGATAAAAGGACGAACAACTAAGACCTTCAGGGGTACTTCTGAGTAAAAAACTGCTCATGAAATACGTGTGTGGAGTAACCAGGTAGGTAGGTTTTAACTGTTGTAAATCTGCAACGCCCGCCTCCAGAGGGTTAATGAAACATGAAAGCCGGGTTGAGTTTCACCAGCCACACCCATGCTTGATTATCGTAAAACCTGTTGAATGCTAAAGTCATTTCAGTATGAAAGAAGCTAAAAGATCTCAAAAAGCCCCCCCCCCCCCCCCCCCCCTTCAAAGAAGAACATATGTAATAAAAGAATTTGCTTGATGGAGGTCTGAAAAGAGGTCACGATTTTCAGAAATTGGCCTCTTTGGGAGAGTTAGACCAAAAGCTCTGCTGACCAATAAAAACACAACGGTTTATCAAAAGAAATACTAAAACACCTTGATGACTCAGAGACTTTTGGAAATATATTATTTGGACCGATGCAACAAAATGGTATGTTCCATTGAAAAAAGGAACATCATACCAACAGTCAAACACAGTGGTGGTAGTGTGATGATCTGTGGCCCCTTTAGCTGCAATAACACTGTGGACAGTTTGGTCTGGGTCTGGTAGGGGCATTGCATTAACATCTGCATTATCTGTGTGTTTTCCGTGTGGAGCCAACCACCTTTTTTGGCCTTGCTTTCCTGTGGTTCGTTTCGCAGAGAGCCAACTGTACACACCCACCTGTGCACTGGCTGAAGCCATATCACTTTAAGACACACTGATTGGCATGGGTGGAAACAGCCAGCAGCTGACCCCAGCCTGCACAATTCATTGTCATTCTGGCTGCAGTGGGGTGAACGTCTTCCCTGACGCAGCCCGGGCGGGACTGATCGAATGGAAGAGGAACCCACAGCCGCACTGCTGCTTAGCAAGAAGAGTAGGAAGCTGTGGGCTTCATGTCAGAGTCTCCCAAAACAACACTACTCATTCGCACTTTTGTTTACTAAATTGTGGCGCTTAGGAATAACACCACGGCTTTCTTTTGGACCACTTTAGTGGAGCACGCCCTCAACCTGGTCGCACAGGAGCGGACTGTCTCCATCCGGCCCAGGCCAAGCTGATCAAAGTGTAAATGCACTATTTGTTGCATTAAGATGGATACTTGAATTCTGTACTCTACCAGAAAATCCTTTCGGAGACTATCTGACCTTTCACCTTAAACTAAACAGATCTACAAATCTCAGCAGTCTAAATGTCCTCTTCATTGAGAGACTTATTAGACCCAGTTCCATTATCAGATCTTCATAGTTATTCAACTGGACCTTCACACCCCCTTTTCACCAGGATGGCCTGAAAGGACAACTTTCTGGGCCATTTCAGGAAGCAAAAGAAATGGTCCAATAGAGTTGCTGGGCGGGACTTGTGGTTAACTCATGCTGATTGGTTGTAACTAAATGGGAAAAAATATCAGTATACATAGCAGTCATTTGAAAAAATTGGAACAGTTGCTGTTAAAGTTACAACAAGAAGAAGAAGCCTATTTCTTTCTTCCAACGCTGCCTCCGCTGTACATAGAAAACAGGAATGTGGCCTCCATCCATGCTTCTTTCATTGTCGGTCTCTTTTATTCTCTTCTCCTGTGGGCACCTTTTGATGAGGATCAGTGATGTGACTCCCTGCCGAAAGCGGTCGCAATATGCTGACACCTTAGCAAAGTCCTCAACGAGTCAGTAAAGTATGGAGACAATGGCCGTTTCTCAATGTGCGTACTCGTCTAAACTTGTGTCCTCACATCCTTGTGAAACGTCATCAACGCTGGCCCAAGTACCGTTCCAAGTCTAAGTACGTATCATGGAAAGGTTGTTCAAAGTTCCCAGATGCTTTCTTGCTCCACCCATTGTATTCAGGATTCTTTGACACATCCTTCTGCAGACTTGGGACAGCAAGGTATCTCAAAAGGCATTGCGTCGCAAACCGTTTCGTTGCTCCAGGACGCTGGTGCAATGGCAATAAAGCTGTTTCTGATTCTGACTGTCCCTGTCACCTTCCCTCTCCCAAAACTATTCCGGAACTTGTCTAGTGGAATCAAAGCTATTATGAGTTATCACAAACACCTGAATGCAATTGTTGCTGGCTGGGGGTATGACAACTTTATAAGGCCGCTACTTTATCACAGAGACACTTTTTCGAAACCACCACTCATGTGTCCACTCGGGTTATATCTTTCTGATTTAGATTTTGTTTGGTGAGCTGAAACATTTAGTTGTGACAAAATATCAAAAACAATGCATTTGTAAGGGAATTAACCTACTTCTTTCCCATATCACTGTATTTTCTACTTCTTTTCTTGTTTTGACATGTTTGTCAGTCCCAGAGATTATTACAATATTATTTGGCATACATTCCTCCAAATTTGGAGCTTTAAATAGGTTACTAATTTGTCTCAGAATGCCTCAGGTTTTACAAACTGATTAATTTGTTATACTAGTAACACTGTGCTTTATTTTTTTACCTGAGGGACATGATCTAAACTCAAAAGACCTAAATTAGGAATGACACTTTTTGCAAACACTTTTTAAATGATAAACCCAAACTTTTAACAAACCACTGACCTTTGCTGATCTATTCTAAATCAGGGTTGCCTACACTGCCCTCTGCTGTTAAAACAGCAGCATTACATATCGGCTTTCCTGTTTAAACTCATCCAAACTGAGAATTAAGACCTTGTAGTATCCTAGAGATACAGAACATAATCTTTAAACAAGTAAATTGAACATGATCTGAATCTGAACCATATTTTTTGTACTTTAAATCAATTTAATCTGTAAAAAGCTCTAATCAATTTAAAACAAAGGAGCAGTGATTGCATTTGGTTATGGTTTATAATATTTTTCAAATGTGGCATTTGAAACAAATGGGAAAAATGGAAATTCCTTAAAAGATAGTTTCTGTTTACTCAGTTTGCAACTGAAGTATTGCGTCAAAGCCTAAAAATTTAGCATATTTCAATTTTTTTCCCTGATGCCATCATCTTTATTTTAATATCGTTTTTTAAAGTTATAAAGTTGATTTCAGAGAGGATTTGTTTTGATTTAACACAAAAGACTCTCTGCAATAATCTCTACTGTGAAATCTATCTGAGGCCATTACACTTCAAAAGAAGAAATCTAGCTTAAATGTCTCTCTGCCATCTTCTCTTTCTTTTGTGTCATCATAGCCACCTCCTTATCTTCTGCCTTCATACACGAACAAGCTCACTTGACCGCCAGTCAGACTGGTGCGGACATCTTGCAGCTGCTCTGCTGCTCAGAACATCAGTAAATCAGATCACTGAAGCCTTTGTCCTGCAGAACCAAACTGTAAGGTAAGCGCAGATTCTGATTTTTATGAAGTTTCGTTTGTATTTGCAGACGTGTGCCTTTGTGACATGTTGTAAAGGTCTTGTAATCTTTCTTTGAGCCATTATGTACTTTGTTAGTTGAGGTTTCATCACAAGGGAACAGAGCTGGGGGTGGTGTAATATCCCTTATGGGTCAGTAACTGAACTGAGAAATATTGCAAATACAAAGCTTGTTGGAAATGCTTTTTTTTTTTCATGAAGCAGTGTTATATTTGTAATTAAACACAGTAATAAGAGAGGAAATGACATTTCTAAACTTAACCAAGTGGCAAACTTTTAAATTGTGGTTGTCAATTAAACAGAAGAAGCTGCAAATATCATTATTGGCTCTGAAAGAAAGCAAAACTAAAAATTTAGCTGCAATGAAGACTATTTAGGCAGGTTCCTTTAGACTGTATAGCGGTCTAACCAAAACAGCTTGAGCAGAAAATGTCTCTTTCACACATCTGCAGATACGACGACTGTGACTTATCTCTCATATCTATCCTTCAGCTCACGAGTGGAAGATGAAGATAAAGGACCACTGTTCTCAGTAATAAATGCCCAAGGCTGAACAACAGCCAGGGTTAGGTTAGGGTTGTGTATTTTATCAGTTAGCTATGACATTTATGAACAAAAAATTGGCATAACTGCAGCCAAATGTTTTGAGAATGGTAGCAATATTAACTGTTGACCACATCCGTTTCCATGACGGCACTGTCCATAGACTCAAAACGTCAGAAAGACTGATCAGATAAACTATGGTTAATTACCAAGTCCTTCCTCACCATTAAAATGAACTGATCTTGTTGAGGAACGGCAGATTCAGATCATTTGCCAAAGCAAAATTATTTTGCTCAACAATTCGGTTTAGCCACGCTCCACTGGAACCTCTGCAGGCTCGTCCAGTGTTATGACTGGCCAATCACAGCGCGTTTATTTAGAAAAACTGTATTTTTGTCATCTTCCATCTATGGAAGACTGTTCTGCTGACTGACATTTGTAGCGATCCAATAACAGCGCTCTGTTGGTTTGGTGGGCAAATCTCAGCACTCCGTCAGTCAGATGGGCGGGAGGTTGGCGCGACTGAGCAAAACTAAGATGGTTACAGCTCCATAACAGTCCAATCACAGCCAATCATAGCACTCTGTTGGTGGGCGGGATGTTACTAAAAAAATGGTGACGTATTGTTTGAAGCGGCTCTGACATAAACTTTGGACCATTTATACTTGGGCTTTTCTTTGAGTCAAGAGCAGATAGAGGTACTTGAGTTTATTTGGAAACGGGATGAAGTTGCATCCTCGTTGGCGGAGTATGGACTGCCTTGTTGACTGATCCATAGCTGTGAGTATTGTCCAACAGCACGCAGAAATTGTTTGAAAGACAACCGTAGATCTCGACTCACGACTGAGAGCTGTCAATGGGCCGTGGCCAGACTACATATTCACATATAGGATGGCTTGCCAGACTAAATGAAAGACTGTACAAGCCTTCTCCGGCACATTCCAATAATTCTCAAAGAAATTAAGGTTTGTACTCTGAGTTTTCTCTCGACATTGTCATCTTTGAACATATCAATGCCATTGGGGGAAAGAAATCCATTGATGAAATAATTTGGTCATTAAAGGTGCAATATGCAAGAATTCTGCAGTGAAATAATCACAAAAGTCATGTTGGAAGGGAGATTACATTGAAACAGATTTCTTTTTCAGTCGACTGGGGGGTTGTCAGTTTTCATCTTTCAAAAAAAAAAAAAGGAGAGAGGTATGGAGTTACTGTTAATTTGTGAGCTTGTGAGGTTGCCAAGTCTGCATCGAGCTTACGCATCAGTGCTGGCATTTGTTATTTGACACCGGAAGGCAAAAAACTTCAGAGTTGTTCAAAGAACTGTAGCGTGGTTAAACTACATACTAGAATTAACACTGTTTGCTATCAGCTTTGTTAGATTCTGAAGAAGATCAAACAAGTTAGCAAATGAAGCTTCTATCATATGTAAAAATCTAGGATATTAATATAATCGATAGAAGTTCATACGCCAATGGGCTTGGTCTATATTTAATCTAAAGATTAATTTTTAATTTAAGATATTTAAATTAAAAGCAAAAGTTTATTTATTAAACAGATGATGTAATGGAATCTTTGCTTATTCAATAACCAAAAATACACTATTTCTGTGTTTCATTTCAAAGAAGAGCCAGGTTTAAAAAGTTAAGAATTTATTACTAACAATTTAAAGATGACAATTTGAAATGACAATTTAAAAAATGACAATTTGAAATGAAAATTTAAAAATGACAATTTGTAACTGACAATTTGTAACAGCTTGATATTAAAACTTATTAAAAGCTTTACCTGTTTCTGAATGAAAAGCTAAAATGACATGCGAGGTTCGGATGCGTGGATCAGGGGTGTGTCCAGGGAGTGGCCTGGGGTAGCACATGCCACCCTTGGAATCGGATTGGCCACCCCAGGTGCCAACATACTAATTTACCTTAAAATAGGCTTTTCATTGTCCACAAAAGAATTGGGGGTAAAACAAGAAAAGCATAACCATTGGTGCCACCCATGCACAAAGTTGTGCCTCACCTGGGCCACCCCATTTTAAAAGATCTGGACACACCGCTGGCGTGGATGATATCTCAGAAGATTTCTTTCAGAGAGAGAAACGTGTTCTGGGTGAAAAATATTGTTTTGCAGCTAACGTATGGTTTCTTAGAGAGAACAGCATCAGACGCCATCTGTCAGACAGTGCCTACCTCACCCAGTTCAAGAGACCCTCTGTGGATCCGAGATGTCAGGTGGAGACGGTTTAAGCCTGATTCATACTTCTCCGTCAGCTCCGCAAGGGACAGACACGCACGGATTGACGGAAGCGTTTTGCTCTCATACTTCTCCGTCTCCTGGAGAGTGTTGCAAAGCAATTGCCCACCAGGACAACAGAGGGCATAGCGCTGTTCTGTGGTATCCTGTCATGTACTGGTCCATGATAGTGTGTTTATATTGTTTTTTTTTATATAAGAGACTTTTTAACACGGACATATTTGTCTCTCATTCTCCTCCACCTCTTCATGTACTCCCCACCTCTAAACCCACGTTTCCTGTCATTTCCGTCCACAAATAAAACGCTTGCTGCGCATCTTTTCACCCCTCCATTCACGGGGAATTAAACGTTCATATTTTTAGAGTTTTTTCGCGAGGTATTCTTCAAGCTTCTCCGTGTCTGCCGCTAGTTATCCTCGGCTCTCTTTATGTTTTTGAGGGCGCAATGGCGGCGCTGTAAACAACAGCGGCGTCCTGACCAATCACAAGCTTGCGTTGTCCGTCTCGAATGATGGATGTTTAGAAAAGAGAGCTCGACTCCGTCCGTCCTTGCGGAGCTCTCTGGCAGGCACGCAAGGACGTTGCGTGTCTCCGCACTGACGCAGACGGAGAAGCATGAATCAGGCTTTACTCCAAGCATGAGGTTGGTAGAGGGACCTCGGTGTGACTCAAATCGGTCCTGAGATGTCTCCGGGTCACAACGACTGATGAAACTATTTGCGTCTCAAAATCAATAACTCTGAAGGAGTCTGCGTCAGCTGGTTACAGGTGCGTTTATTCGGAGCAATTCTATCGGCATGGCAGAACGCTTAGTGAGGATTCAGGTGGCCGTCCCTCGTCCTCTGGTTGGTCCAAGAAATGAACTTGAGCTGCGGAGATTTGGTTTTAACAGAACCTCAGAACACGCCCTCTCAGCGTCAGAAAGCTTTTTGTTATGGAGCAAAGACATGTGAGAGCAAGTTAACTTTTACCCTGGATTCAGTCCTGCATGAGGTGTACACGTGTCAATGACCTTCTGGTTACTGATCACACATTACTGATTATCATAAATAATAATTATTATTAACCCAAAGAATAATAAGTCATTTCAGTAATTAAATACATTTATACTGAACCATGATGATTATTGATGATGATTATTATATGATTGTAATAACAGTAAAAATAGTTTATTAAAAATTATTTTAAAATTATTATTTTAAAATCTTGAAGTGTCCTTCATCTTGGGACTGAACAGCAGACAGATAAAAGATGATGTTTAGCAGACTTCCTGGCTCCTGATGGATAATCTGTGGAACAAAATTTACAGTTTGACCCAGCTGGGAAATTGTGACCTTTGGGTCACAAATATGAGTCCATTCTACAGAACTGAATCCAGTAAACAGAAGCAACCTAGAAGTTATTTCTTGTACCCCTTAAAAGCCACTTTTTTTTTTGCTTTACTCTAATATTGAGTGAAACAGACCAGAGGCTAACAGTGAGCTAACAATGCTAATGGTGAATTAGAATCAAACAGTCAACTCTAAAAATATCTCAAGCTACTTTTTCAGCAACCAACTCCTCGATATTACAGTGAAATTAATGAGTGAAGTGAATAATGACTCGTTCAGTCATTCTGAACTATAACAGCAAGATGGCAAACAATCATATTGCCTGTAATGCTGGAGAAATATTCCCATAATAACTGCAGTAAGACCTCCCTACTGTAAAACACCCAAGGGTGCTAACACCAAATATAACAATGTATTTATCTACTTATCATCCTAATGTGTATGACTTGTCTTTGCTTGTCATCCAGAGTCTTCTGGCGCTGATCCGTAACTGGCAACAGCCATGAAACTCACAGAACAGCAATGAGAAAATAATATTTTGCTTAGAAAAATGGGCTTCAGTAACCACATTTTACCACGGGGTATCATTCATACTTCATTCTTCCATATTGCACCTTTAAGTTTCATAAGGCAGTCAGGTGACCTCATTCGTTGTGCCACACCAGCACTAGTTTCCTGTCAAATGGCCTGTATTTGTATAGTGCCTTCTTAGGGTTCTACAACCCCCCAAGGCACTTCACAACACAATCAGTCATTCACCCATCCACACACACATTCACACGCTGATGGGGATGAGCTACGATGTAGCTACAGCTGCCCTGGGGCGCACTGACAGAGGTGAGGCTACCGAGCACTGTTGCCACTGGTCCCTCCGACCACCACCAGCCGGCAAGGTGGGTTAAGTGTCTTGCCCAAGGACACAACAGCAGCATTCTCTGGTTGGAGCCGGGATCGAACCTGCGACCTTCTGATCACTGGACCACCCACTCTACCTCCTGAGCCACTGCTGTCCCTCTGTTATGCTGTGCTATTAGCAACATGGATAAAATGCAGTGAAAATGTGGCCTATGACACATGTCTGGCTACGCTACAAAGCCTTTCTTCCATTTTTGGTTCTTTTCCAAACACAGATCAGGTTTTTCTTTACCTTGCTGACGTTTCGTTTGTGGCTGCAAAACATCCTCACAGCTGACGCTGATGGTGGCGTCACTTCCTACTCCGTTTATCCGCGGGCAGCAGAGGGCCCACTCTCCCCTCTCCGATGATGCAGTCCCATGCACGATCCAATAAATAAACTCCATCTTCTCTGTTCATGGTCCCACATCCATGTCTCCTCATCTCTATAGATTCCTTTATCCATCTTTTGTATTTCTGTAGTTCGGTGTGAGGGCGAAAACGTCCTCTGCTGCCCACGGATAAAAAGAGCAGGAAGTGACGCCACCATCAGCGTCAGCTCTGAGGATGTTTGCAGCCGCAAACGAAACGTCAGCAAGGTAAAGAAAAAACCTTATCTGTGTTTGGAAAAGAACCAAAAATGGAATTTGAAGACAAACACAGCAAGAGCGTACAAAAAATGCTAAAAGCCCTTCTTGCATGAATATAAGTATTTAAAAACTTAAAGATTTCATTTCCATCATCTTAAACATTTAAGCGATGCATTCATCTAAACACGAATAGTCTTATGTAGTTTTTAGGGATCAAGACAGAAATGCAATAATTTTCTCGGCCTGAGAAGCAGAGATGACACTCTTTGGAATTTTAAAAACAAACCATCGTACCTTCAATAGGAAGTGGTTTATGGCCCACTTTAACCCATAATCCAAGCGATTATCTCTCTGATATAATCACCAGCTGATGGTGTAAGGATCATTGTATGTTTGCCTTCACCCCTAAATGTCTTTTTGTCCTCACTCTCAGATGTTAACATTTCTTTTAGCTGCAGATTAAACATTGACCAAAGAAGAAAAAGCTGTTGCCTTATCTTCTGTTTATCTTTCCACAGGAAGTTGCTGTTTTCATTCATTTGGTGAATGAAATCAAAGAAGAATTTACATAATTTTTTAATTTGATAATACATTTGGATGTATGTTTGCTAGTGATGTGAAGGCTATTTGTAAATACATGCAACAGCTGACAGATTTGAATGTTTTGTTTTTTAGCTCTTCCATTCTGAAATGGAGGAATGGGAGGAATGGGAGACTTCTACAGCGTTAGACACACAAACTCAACACTTCTCAACTACATGTATGAATCCCTTTAAAATACTAACTAATCAGTGGTTTTCTAATTCCATTAACTGCTTTCATTATTATTGTGTTTGGTAGATAACAGCTCTTGTGAGAAGCTGGATTGCTACATGGTCCTGACAGAAGCAGAAAAGAAAGCCATCGGCTCCATCTGTTTTCTGGCCGGTCCTGTCACTCTGATGGAAAACGCCCTCGTGTTAGGGGTGATCGCCACCACAGTCAGCCTGCGAAAGCGGCCCTCCTATCTCTTCATTGGCAGCCTCGCACTAGCTGATGTTTTCGCCAGCTGCTTTTTCACCATAAGCTTCCTGGACTTCCACCTCTTTCACCAGAGCGACGGTCCAGATGCCTATCTCTTCAAGCTAGGTGGCGTCACCTTGGCCTTCACTAGTTCTGTGGGGAGCCTACTGCTCACTGCTCTGGACCGCTACCTCTGCATTCACCAGGCCTCTGCCTACAAAGTTCTACTAACACGCCGCAGAGCACTATTGAGCCTCTTGATTCTCTGGAGCATCACCATCCTCGTCTCCTTCTTGCCGGTTATGGGATGGAGGTGTCCCACGGGCCTCGCCCCACCCTGCTCGCAGCTGTTTCCCTACATTAATCGGGGTTATCTGGCCTGCTGGACTAGCTTCATCTTGGTGCTTCTGGTTCTCATTTTGATGTCTTATGCCCTCATCCTGTGGAAGGCCCACCGTCATGAATCCACCATGACCACCTTCCAGGGTGGAACAGGAACTGGCCAGGCCCGAATGAGGATGGATATCCGACTGGCTCGCACCTTTGGTTTGATTCTGCTCATACTGGTGAGCTGCTGGCTCCCTGTGCTCTCCTTCATGCTGGTCGATGTCTCCATCCACCTCAGCCGTGCTCAGCAGAGAGCGTTTGCTTTTTGCAGCACCCTGTGCCTGCTCAACTCGACCGTCAACCCGCTCCTTTATGCCCTGAGGTGCAGAGAGCTGAGAGTGGCTCTGATAAACTCTTTATGTCGACTGTGGAAAATCGGGAGGTGTAAACAATCTACGAACGACTCAAACCCGAAGCTCCACTCAGCGGAAGACCACTGTGCTGCATCCACAGAGGATGAGATTCCCAGGGAAAGAAGCACTCGGCTGAATTCCATCTCTGAAATGGTGGACAATCCTTGAATGTGAGGAAATAAAAGTGATCAATCCTTGAAATAAAGGCTGGACAAAAAATTAGTGCTTAAGGCAGTTTGTTGCTAATGAAGAACTGTAAAAAAAAAACCACCAAGGTGATTGTTATAAATGTAGATGAAGAACTGAGCCTATCTTTGAAAATACCTTTTCAAACGTGCACCATGTTGTGTTTTACCTCATTTAAACAACTGGAACTGCTGAGAGTGTATAGAAAATACATGACGATGAACATTTGGTTTAAATGTCACCGGTAAGAACATTAGAAGATGAAATGTTTTGTTTTCTTCTCATGACTTTTTATACGATTTTAAAATAAATCTGCAACTTGAACAAAAAGGTTTAAGATATTTTTTTTTTTACCGTGTCCTGTCTGGCTGTGAAGCAAGCAGAATTGATGTCTGAATGCTGGTGACAAGCCTTACAGATTTATTCTCAGGTGGAGCATCAAAGCGTTTGCTTTTAATGTCACGCCTGATACTTAAAACTTTATTGTTAGTGTTGTTGAATGCTTTGTAATTCCGACCAGACACGGAGACAGAGGTGAAAGAGAAAGGAAGAGAAAAGGTGGAGAGAGGAGGGGGGGGGGGGGGGGGGGGTTCCACAAAAATAAACAATGAACAAGAGTCTGCTTCTAAACCTGCAGAAAAAGACAAAAACGACAAAAGGACACAAAAAAGGGACACAACAACAATACAACAAGATCTACCTATCACTGCGTCAACTTGATGAAAAAAAAACAAAAAAAACAATTACATACATATATATACATACATACATACATATATATATATATATATATACACACACACACACACACACACACACACACACACAATCAACATTGCTTAACTGAAGAATCACGATAATAAATCACAACGCATTAAGTGCCCACCATAGTCTTAAGACATGTGTTGAACGTTCCCAAGCCCATACTTTTGAGAGCACCATGTGAGCACCTGTGTGTGTACACGCGCTTGTTTATTTAAGGTTTCTCTATAGGAGCGTCCAACAGAGAGTGTGAGGGACCACAGATCCGCCCCCAAAAGATGCGCAGGAGACGGGGGGAGCTCCAAGTCCCAGAGATCCAGGCGTTGCCCCAGAATGCAGGAACCCCAAGGAGACTGCAACCAGAAAGGCCCCCGCCCCCCTCGAGAGGCACAGAGGATCGCCCCGGGCGGCCACAACCAGCAGCCGGCAGAGTCCCCGGAGATATCAGCGGCAAGCCCACAGGCCCGCCCGCAGCCTCCCACCCCCTAGCCGGCCGAGCCCGGGACCCAGCGACCCGGGACCCAGCGACCCGGGACCCAGGGGCGACCACCCCCGCCGGGGACCCAGCAGAGCCCAGGGACCCAGACCCCACCAGGCAGCCACCGGAATCTATCAGGCAGATGCCAAAATCTTAAACCCCCAGACCCGGTTGCCACGAACTCTCAGGCAGACCATGGCACAAGCCCCCACACCAGGTGTGGCAGGGGGAGGGGGGACAAAGATCTATATCATCAAGAGACGTTCCAGGAGAGGGGAGGACCCAAAGGCCCCACCTGACATATACACTCATACACAAACACAGTCACACACTCCCTCCCTCATGCTCACACATGCACATACAATCCAAGACTTACAAAAATGCACGCCGGACACTCACTCATGCTCCCCATACACACCCTATTAACTCTGGTCCCGGTACTGCTGCACATGGGGTACAACCATCACCGGTAACCAGAGTTTGACCCTTTCTGCTGGGGGTGCTGATGAGCAGGCTCCCCCGCCCAACGCTAAGCACAGCAACCCACCACGCCAGACCCCAACCAGACGGCCAGATCTCCCTCCTAGCTCCTAGCCTCCAGCCCCAGGAAGCCTAGCAACAACAGAGGTGGCTAAGACCCCTAGTCTCCCTCCACCTGCTCCAATATAGTGTTGTGTGATCATGAGGTGTATTCCATGGCTGTGGTGAGTGGGCAGTGCGGGCATCATCCGGCATATGCCAGCTGATGCCACCGCACCACCCCACTTACACCCTCAGCCATCAGTGTCTAAGTGCGGTTTAAAATTGGAAGTGGGCACCGGCACTCGGGAGGAGGCTGAAATATCCCCCTGCCAAATGCCGTTGAATGTGCTCACTCCCAAGGCCCTAAGTGTGTGTTTGTGTGGAATGTCGTCAGTGGAAGTGTATAAGGTGCAAATAAAATTGGGGGGCAGGTTGCCACAGGAATGCGGAAATGGAGTCCATACCCGCACTCCCCGACTTGCCCACCCCCCAAGGTCCTATGTGTATGTTTGTGTGATGATGTGAGGGAGCAGGAGGAGAGAAATATGCAGGGATGGGGAGGAATGGCTGGTTGGGCTTAGCCCTCCAGGGAGCCAGCTCCACTACTGGCCCCAATAGGCACCTCTGTTGTCAAACTGCCACCCAGGGCATGGAGACCCCAGCCCATCCTGCCAGGGCCCAAAGCAGCAGCCTTACAGAGCCCCACGGAGTCCGAGGGCACCAACCCAGCCCCATCCCAGCAGAATATCTATGCCCACCCCTGCATTTGCACAACTTCCAGAATATATAAGACATGGGACATCCAGGTAAGGTTTGGTCCTCCCCGTCCTGGACCTCCCCTCCCCGTGATGGAACGGCAGAGGAGCCAATGTCTACCTGATGCCCCCGAACCCGGGCCAGGCACTGCCGAGTGTTCCTGCCTTCTTCCCGGCAGCATACATGTCAGGACCCGACCCCCAAGGCCCCGCCCAGATCCCCACACGGGGCCAGCCACCCCCAAACCCCGAGCCCCCAGGCCCCCACCCAGACCCGCCCAGGGGTATTGCAGCCGCCAGGCAGTGACCCATGGCCGCCGCCAAGATCCCCAAGGGGCCCCACTCCCAACCGCCAGCAGTCCACCCCCCGAGGCAACCCAAGCACCTCCAGAGGGGGGCAACAGCCCCCCAGTCCCAGACACCCCCAGTGAACCCACCTCCAGGGAACATTCGGATACTCCAAACTCAGACCCCACACCCCCCCCCCCCACCCACACCATCCCGCAGGACAACATCAACGGCCCCCCACCCTCGCTATGTGATGGAACCGATCAAAGGAGCCCAGAGAGATTCATCTGAAGTGGAAGCAGAGGCTATATCAAGTGCAATATGATCTAACAAAAGATTTCTATACTGGTTAATGCAGAGACTTTCTCTATTTTTCCAATTCAAGAGGATAGTTTTCTTAGCGATGCATATGGCAGTCAGAACCACGTGAACCAAAGATGTTGCAATCGGGACATCGTGCAGCTGTCCCAGTAAACAAAGAGACGGGGAAGTTGGGATATGACATTTCAGACATTTTGACAGATCCTCACATACTCTACCCCAAAATTCCTGGACAGGTGGGCAGGACCACAGTGCATGAATGTAATTGTCAGAAATGTTGTTTGTGCAGTGTGTACAGGTGTCAGACGACACAAACCCCATCTTGAACATCCGATGACCTGTATAGTGTACTCTGTGTAGAATTTTGTACTGAATTAATTGTAAATTGGGGTGTCTGATCATTTTAAAAGTTTTTAAACAAGTTTGGGACCAGAAGTCCTGGTCAAAGCTAACTGATAGATCCACCTCCCATTTTTCAATAGGGATTGCAATTTTATCGTCTATTTTGGACAGTGTCTTATATACTTTTGACAGTAGTTTGGGGGGTTTGAGATTATAAAAGTCTAATACCCTTGGTGGTGTTTGTAATTCTATTTTATTGAGCTTAAATTTTTGTTTGACTACAGATTTAATTTGGTGATATTCTAAAAAGCTATTCTTATCCATTCCAATTTGGGAGACTATTTGATTAAATGGGATGAAGTCCAATCCTTCATATATGTGTTCCAGGTATAGGATTCCTTTATTTTTCCAGTCCGGAAGGTTCATCATTTTGTTGTTTTGCAAAATATCAGGATTATTCCAGATAGGTGTGCGTCTGCATGGTACTAGTGAAGACTCTGTCATTTTAAGATACTCCCACCATGCTGTCAGAGAGGTGCTGATACTAATACTTTTGAAGCTTTCATGTTTTCTTATGCTTGGGCTAATAAATGGTAAGTCTGAAAGCTCTATCGTATTGCAAAGTGTCTGTTCTATATCTAACCAGGACTCGTCTAATGGGTTATCTTGCAACCATCTTGGTATATATTGCAGCCTGTTGGCTAAGAAATAATAATAAAAGTTGGGTAAATCCAGTCCTCCTCTGTCTTTGGTCTTCTGAAGCGTTTTAAGCTAATTCGTGGAGGTTTATCCTGCCAAAGGAATTTAGTAATTGAGGAGTCCAGAGATTTAAACCAGTCAGCTGGAGGTTTGTTTGGGATCATCGAGAATAAGTAATTTATTCTGGGTAAGACCATCATTTTAATTGTAGCAACTCTCCCCATGAGTGATATTGGTAAGGATTTCCATCTTGCAAGATCATCTTCCACTTTCCTTAAAAGTGGGATGTAATTCAGTTTGGTTAGATCTGCTAACTTGGGAGAGATATTAATTCCCAGGTATGTGATATTCCCCGACTCCAATTGTGTATTAAGCAAATTGACAAATGAGAAATTAATTGGTAGAACTGTGGATTTTAACCAGTTTATAGAGTAATCTGAAACTCTGGAAAAAGAGTTTATCAGTTCTATTGCTTGGGAGAGAGAGGATTGAGAATTCTGGAGAAAGAGTAAAACATCATCTGCATAAAGACTGATCTTATGTTCTATTTTCTTACACTTTATCCCTTTAATATCTGTTGTTTGCCTAATTGCTGCTGCTAGTGGTTCAATAAAGATAGCAAATAGTGAGGGGGAGAGTGGGCATCCCTGCCTGGTCCCCCTCTGAAGACAGAAGCTAGCTGACATTTGGTCGTTTGTCCTGGCACGTGCTGTTGGTGAACTGTATAATGTTTGTAGCCAGTTTATGAAGAAATTCCCAAAACCAAATTTATGTAAAGTTGCAAATAAGAACTTCCAGTTAACTCTATCAAAAGCTTTTTCTGCATCTAGAGATAATATACTAGTTTCTATGTTTCTACTGTAAGAGAAATCTATCAAATTAAGTAATCTACGTGAATTTGTGGGTGATTGTCTACCCTTAATGAAACCAGTTTGGTCAGGGTGTATTATGAAGGGGTTACCTTCTCTAATCTTTTGGCCAGGGCTTTACAAATTATTTTGAGATCAACATTAATAAGAGAAATTGGGCGATAGCTGGTTGGAAATGCTGGGTCTTTGCCTGGTTTTAACAAGAGACTAATATTGGCTGAATTCATGTTCGGCTGTAATCTGCCGCTCTCTTCGATTTCCCTCACCATTCTGAAAAATGTTGGAGCCAGAATGATCCAGAATTCTTTGTAGAATTCTACTGGGAACCCGTCTGGACCTGGAGCTTTCCTATTCGTCATGGATTTAAGGGCTTCCTGGAGCTCCGCTGATGTTAGTGGCGAGTCCAGGACTGTAACTTGGCTGTCTGATAATTTAGGAAGTGTTATCC